>NC_079459.1:3141330-3196330 GCF_903798145.1 Danio aesculapii
AAACACTGTATACCCGCAAGATGCGTCTTCTGGCGGTCCGGGCACGTACAGGAGACAGGTGCACCTGCCCTGATTCATACAAGCACTCGTACCAGCAGCTTTATAACGCATTAAAGACGCGTCTTACCGTTCCCTCAGTCAGTCCTTATATTCCTCATCGTCCATATATTTATCAGTCCGCTCGAGAAAGGCTTTGAAATCATCTGCCCAGCCCGCTGTTCTCTCACATCCTCATGTCATTCACTGATGCAGCAGTGGCGAGGAAGACACGCCCACCTCATCTCTCGAATGACGTAAAGGAGAGGCAGACCCCGCCCACATTCCCCCGCTCGCTCTTAGTGAATGACGTGATTAATGAGATGCAGACTCCGCCCACCACTGGAAAACAGCTGAACTGAGGGGACTTCTTCATTTTATTTTAATGCACGACTATTAATGAGACAGTTTCGTATAAACGCATGAGATTATTGCTACTGTTGTTGTTATTATTCACTGTATTTATACTGCTCTTTTATTTTGAGGTTGATTATATTCCATCAACAAAATACTACCGAATTTCATAATTTGTTCTGAAATTAATATTAAATATTAAAATTAAAATTAATAAATAAATAAATAAATAAATAATAGCCTAAATTTAAAAAAATGCAGATAGAGTCAAATAACCTACTACAATTATTACTATAATGCCATTTTTTAAAATAATTAACTTCTATCTTTATAAACACAATTATTATTAATAAATAACTTAAATAGCTAAAGAAAATGTGCTTCTTGAGCAATAAATTATTCAAACAAACAAACTAATAAATAAACAAACAGTTATTCTGAAATAATCAATATGATCAGTATTATAAATCAATACATTTGATTGAAATATTTGGCATATTCTACACTGTTTTATTTGGTTGTAGAGGCCTACTCTGGTACACTCAAATTACTTTTGCTGCTTGTTCAAGCTACTAATTTAAACTGAGTTTAAACGACACAATTCTTACGTTTTGGGGATTTTTTGATGGGGGGTGTGGCAACTTAATTGTTTTATGTCCAATCATGCATGATTCCACACAGGGGAGGATTTAGTGATTTGGGGGCCCTAAGCAGTTCCAGCCATGGGGTTTTAAAGTTTGTACTTTAATTTATTGTTAATTGGTTTATTTTGCGGGGTTTTTTTTCTTATATCTCTCAATCTCCTTTTCTATATTTTGTCTTAAAGCAAAATATTAATAACGGCATGTAAAGCATCCTGTCATTTTTAAATGATTTGTTTTCTTAAAATGAATTCACAATTAAAATTATATATGAACAATTTTTTTATAGTTTTAATTACGTTTTAATACTTTTAATTAAATATATAAATTATATTTAATATATAAAATTTATATATAAATATATAAAATATATAAATATATATTTTTTTTACATTTTTAAAACTAAATCTGTACCTAATTTGACTGCTGGACTGCTCCATGATTGAGGGTGGGGGACACATTTGCGCAGAAGTAATAAAAATTAAACCTTTATTTTTTTTTAGACCCTCGACATACAAAATATGACAGAAAATGATGTTATATATAATTTTTAGTTATAATTTATAGTTCTAGGTATTTATTTGAGGGCCCTCAGATTTCCTGGAGCCCTAAGCAGCTGCTTATCTTGCTTATTGGTTAAATCCGCCCCTGGTTCCACAGTTCATTTATACTGTCCCAACACAAATCAGTTAAGTTAACTTAACATATTTAGGTGGATTGAACATGAAACTATTAAGTTGTCCCAAAAGACCTCAAGAATTGTGTTATTTCAGCTCATTTTAGCAAAATATTTGTGTGTGTGTGTGGTGTGTGTGTGTGTGTGTGTGTGTGTATTCTGAAATCAAATAAAATACAGAATTTAAATAATGAAAAAGAAGAAGTCACACAAACGTTACTTCCGAATGTAATTTTTTTTTTCATTTATGTCTATTTCATTGGATAATACATTTCTTAATCTTGTTTTTTTCAGCAACTAAATAAACACTATTTAAAAGCGTACTATTACCGTTGTTGGTTTTTTTGTATTATATATATATATATTTTTTATTACCTAGGCCATAGGTTCCAAACTGGATTCCTGGAGGGCAAGTGTGAGTTGGAAGTGGTTGAAGATAAACTGTGCAGAGCTGTGGCCCTCCAGGAACTGGTCCTATTCTAACAGCCATTTTCTCAGATGTCAATCAACAGAAAAGGGGTGGTACTTGACACTTATTCTGTTTACTCCAATTTTATCAGGTTTTACTTCAAGTATTTGTTTGTTTATGGAGTTTTAAATATAGCAAAATGCCTGTAAAAATACATAGTTCTACATGATCATTTTTAGATATTTTTTCTTCAAAAATATGGTCATTAATCAGATATCCAAAGCATCGAGCTTACCTGAAGCATTCTGGTATTTTGAGGCAAAACACCTGCTTTACCTTTAATGTTTCTGCAGATTGCGTTTGCATATTATTGAAAAAAAGAGAGATTTCTAAAGTAAATTAATTTAGCTTCATTGCCAAAGTTGAGAAACAAAGCACAGGATTGTTTACAGGTGCAAGCAGGCTTTAGACTATTGCAGATTGCTTTGCCTCGTCAATATAGTGTCTCTGTCGCCCTCTGCTGCTCATTTATCATTAATTACAGCGCTAAACACACGACTGTGGAGCAGGACCTCTAAACAGAACGGCTCGAGAGCCACATGTGGCTCTTCGACCAAAATTACGTGGCTCTCCAGCTCCAGCTGTCTCCCTTTATTAATATTATACAGTTTAAAAAATTATAACCATCACTAGAAATCAGTTTTCTATTAAAATACTATTAAAATGTTTACATTTCGACCAATGCACGTGTGCGGTGCTGTGGATAGAATTGAATCGCGACACCAATAAAGGGCAAATGCGTGTGCGTGGTTTAGTTACCATAAAAATATAAGTGGTTTTGCCCTTTATTTACTCAAAATAAAATAAAATATAAATATAAAAATATAAAATAAAATAAAATATAATATAAAATAAAATATTATTTTTTTTGCTCATCAAAACTAGCGAAAATTAATATAACAATAATATTTGTTCTTCAAAACTAGCCAAAATGATTATCCCAACTTAATTATGAATTATTTAAAGTGTAGTTTTTTTATTGTAGTAAAATGTTTATTTTGAATTATGTTGCTTTACAGAAAAAAAACTAGTTTATTTACCAGAAATATTATTAAATTGTCCTTTTTTCATTCATGGACTTGCTCAACATGTGTTGCTTCATATTTGTTTATTTTTAGTTGTGCATGAGCATAAATAAAGGTTTTGTTTAAACCTGTATTATTTATAGTAGTAGTATACAGTTGAAGTCAGAATTATTCACCCCCCTGTTTATTTTTTCCCCCGATTTCTGTTTAACGGTGAGATTTTTTCAACACATTTCTAATCATAATAGTTTTAATAACTCATCTCTAATCACTGATTTATTTTATCTTTGCCATGATGACAGTAAATAATATTTAACTAGATATTCTTCAAGACACTTTTATACAGCTTAGTGACATTTAAAGGCTAAACTAGGTTAATTAGGTTAACTAGGCAGGTTAGGGTAATTAGGCAAGTTATTGTATAACGATGTAGACTATACATCTGTTAGTTTTGTAGACTATCAGAAAATATATAGCTTAAAGGGGTTAATAAAATGGATATTAAAAAATTAAAAACTGCTTTTATTCTAGCTGAAATAAAACAAATAAGACTTTCTCTAGAAGAAAAAATATTATCAGACATACTGTGAAAATTTCCTTCCTCTGTTAAACATTTGGGAAATATTTGAAAAAGAAAGAAATAAAATCAAAGGGGGCTAATAATTCTGACTTCAACTATACATGTGTGTGTGGGAACAGAGATTTATTCCTCATCATCAGTACATCAGTGTTTTCCTCAGTCCAGTCCGGACCTCAGGAATGGGTGGACCCGCACTGTTGACCAATCCCATGCAAAGCAACCCAGTCGGGCAAGTTTTGTGCTTCTGCCGCTCGTTGTCATTGGCAGCGCAGGACTGACCCACTTCAGTGTGTGTGTGAGTGTGTGAATGTGTGTGTGAGAGAAAGTGTGTATGTGTGTGTATGGCGAGTAGATGCGCAGGACAACATAGCGAAACGATGAACGCCGGTTTGACGCTGTTTGTTTTCTCGCTTTGCGGTTTCGGGTTTATTGAGTCCGGTTCCTCTCTGTTCTCCTGCCCCAGCGGACAGTTCCCATTGAAAAATCAGTGTGTTTCGTGTCACCCGACCTGCGGCGAATGTGAAGGACATGAGCTCTTCGAGTGCACAACCTGCGCTTTGGGTAAGAAATGACTCTTATATTCAATCCGAATCAAACAGGTGCATCTGTTGGTTGGGACATCTCGATGCGCATGCGCTGATGGACGATTCTTAAATAGCGATTTATTTACTTCGCAATACGAATTTGAGACGAATACGACAATTTATATAATCCGAATTATACATTTGGAGCAGTAAATATGTGGGGTTGTTTATATTTAGGCTACGCTTTCTTGCTAACACTTTGTAGGCTAACTTTTTTGTATACCAGCTCCTGCTTGAAATGTATTGTTTTAAAGAGTACGACAATTCAAGTAATCTGAATTATACATTTGGAGCAGTAAATATGTGGGGTTGGTTATAATTGGGCTACGCTTTCTTGCTAACACTTTGTAGGCTAACTCTTTTTTTGTATACCAGCTCCTGCTTGAAATGTATTGTTTTAAACAGTACGATAATTCATGTAATCTGAATTATACATTTGGAGCAGTAAATATGTGGGGTTGTTTATAATTAGGCTGGATTAAGTTTTGTTGCTAACACTTTGTAGGCTAACTTTTTTTTGTGGTCTATATTAGCTCGTTGTTTGAAATGTAGGGTTAGGAGTTTTAAAGTGATTTAAGTTGACAGTATTTTCAGAAGAAAAGTCAAATAATGGGTTATCATTGCTGTTGAGAGTCTTTTTGTTGTGAATTGTTGAGCTGATGTTGTTTTTACACAACATTTAGCCTATGATTAGCTTAACTATTTTTTAAATATCGAGGACCATGATGGAAATGAGTAATTTATGTGTGTAAGTGCGTGTGTATGTGATTTATCATCGAGTTTTTTTTAATGTGTATGAATCCGTATTTTTAGACTTGTCTGTAGCCTATGTTTTTCATTTTATCAAATAAAACAAACCTTAAATTGCTTTATTTATGTATATATGTATGTAAAAAACATGAATGCGTCTTTTGGACTGTTCTGTAGACCTACTTTGTTTTACATTTCATCAAATAAAACAAACCTTAAACTCCATTATTAAGTAAAATGACCACATCTTAAATGTTTTTTCTCTTGTTTTGTCTGTTGACTAGTGCGAATCTCTGCTCGTATTGTGCAGGTCCACAAAGGGGGTTTTCCGGGCGAGTATTGTATCCTCCGCACAGCTGCTGCCGCGGGCGAACAATGAAGCCGCTCTCGCTATTTATCAAAATGACAAAGAGCGCTTTTACCTCAAAGGAGAGTTTGTTTAGTGACCTCAAACATGAAAGTCTCCTGCGCACTTTTTAATTACTGCAAGAGTTGAAATTGTGGTGGTTTTAAACCAAAAAGTAGCCACAACCTGCTGTGATTTTGAAGAACGGAAGGAATCGATTATTCGCGAATTCACGCTTTAATTCGATTCGATTTTTGACTGTTTTGTGAATATAGCTTTAATAAAGTGCTATTAATGTGTCATCAAATTAACATTAGTACAAAATAAAGTTAGGGTTAGGTTAAATTAAGTTCTCTTAATAACTCTTCTATACTTCTTAACACTTAACACTTCTATACATCTTAAAGTGACATTTAAAGGCTTAACTAGGTTAATTAGGTTAACTAGGCAGGTTAGGATAATTAGGCAAGTTGCTGTATAAAAAGGAGGCTAATAATATTGACCTAAAATGTTAAAAAAAAAATAAAACTTCTTTTATTCTAGCCAAAATAAAACAAATAAGACTTTCTCTAGAAGAAAAAATATTATCAGACATACTGTGAAAATGTCCTTGCTCGGTTAAACATCATTTGGGAAAAAATTCAAAGGGGGGCTAATAATTCTGACTTCAACTGTATATATTCGTGATCAGGAGGTAACGTCCGATTCCGATCGAGTCTGAAACTGCGTGATCGGGCCCGATTTCCAAACACGTGATCAGATCCAGACATCCTGTAACGTAATGCGCCCTATATTTGTGGAAAACTACAGTATTTGGTCTTTTGTTTATATTGCTATAGATGTGTATCACCACAGATTTATTAAAGTAGACAAATTTTACTACAGTATGATTAAAAAGCACTATAGTATTTTTTTCATATAGGTAGTTAAAAGAGTCCAGGGAATAATATCCATACTACAAACTATCTATCTTTCTATTTGTACATGCTTAAAAAATACCTCAGCCCCAACTCAACAATCCTTTTCAGATTTAAATGAATACTCTGAAGCCTTTTAGTATTGAACTACACTAACCCAAACTTTCTGTTGTTTCCAAAAACGACAAACTGCATGCACTATGTACTTTTACTCTGCACTTATATGTATTTCTTATTGGAGAATTCAGAATACTCCAGCCATTAGCAAACCAATAAAAAAAAACCTTTGAATTGTGTTTAGTAGGCGTTCATGGCTGCCATCCCTTCTTTTCAAGCGCCTGAAGTGCTGTAACTCTTAATCTGAGACGGTTGAAGGGGGAGGTCTCGCATCCAGCAGTGTTCAAGCAACACAACCATGCCAGAAGAGCCCGTTCACTCTCTGTAGGCCTTGTTTATGTGTCTCTGCCTTGGAGAAAAACCCTGTCCGTCAGATCTGCGCTTCTGTTTCTATTTAAAGACGAGTTCATGATAGACACGAGCAGATGTCGATATCTGAGATTCATCTGTTAGTGTTTGTTTGCAGAAAGAATAAGCATTTAATGTGGCTTTGAATCTTTCGGTGCATTACTGTCACAAAGCATGCCAAGAATACGTCCAGTTCATATTTTTTGTCATAGACCTGCAAGAAAAGGACACATTAAAGGAAGAGTTCACCTAAAAATGAATATTTACTCACTATTTAAACTTGACTTCAAGTGGTTCCAAAAGCCTAATGTGTTTCTTTATTCTGTTGAACACAAAAGAAGATGTTTTGAAGAATGATGGAAACCGGTAACTATTGGGTGACTTCCATTGTAGGAAAAACAAATACTATACACTCGCCGGCCACTTTATTAGGTACACCTTACTAGTACCAGGGTGGACCCCATTTGCCTTCAGAACTGATTTAATCCTTCATGGCATAGATTCAACAATACTGGAAATATTCCTCAGAGATTTTGCTCCATATTGACATGATAGCGTCACGCAGTTGCTGCAGATTTGTCAGCTGCACATCCATGATGTGAATCTCCCGTTTCACCACATCCCAAAGGTGCTCTATTGGATTGAGATATGGTGACTGTGAAGGCCATTTAAGTTCAGTGAACTCATTGTCATGTTCAAGAAACCAGTCTGAGATGATTCGTGCTTTATGACATGGTGTGTTATCCTGCTGGAAGTAGCCATCAGAAGATGGTACACTGTGGTCATTAGGGATGGACATGGTCAGCAACAATACTCAGGTAGGCTGTGGCGTTGACCTGATGCTCAATTGGTACTAATAGACCCAAAGTGCGCCAAGAGAATATCCCCCACACCATTACACCACCACCAGCCTGAACCGTTGATCCAAGGCAGGATGGATCTATGCTTTCATGTTGTTGATGCCAAATTCTGACCCGACCATCCGAATGTGGCAGCAGAAATGGAGACTCATCAGACCAGGCAACGTTTCTCCAATCTTCTATTGTCCAGTTTTGGTGAGCCTGTGTGAATTGTAGCCTCAGTTTCCTGTTCTTAGCTGGCATGAGCGGCACCCGGTGTGATCTTCTACTGCTGTAGCCCATCCGCCTCAAGGTTGGACGTGTTGTGTGTTCAGATATGCTCTTCTGCAGACCTGGGTTGTAACGAGTGCTTATTTGAGTTACTGTTGCCTTTCTATCAGCTGGAACCAGTCTGCCCATTCTCTTCTGACCATTCTCTTCTGGCATCAACAAGGCATTTGTGCCCACAGAACTGGATATTTTCTCTTTTTTAGACCATTCTCTGTAAACCCTAGAGATGGTTGTGCGTGAAAATCCCAGTAGATCAGCAGTTTCTGAAATACTCAGACCAGCCCGTCTGGCACCAACAACCATGCCGCGTTCAAAGTCACTTAAATCCCCTTTCTTCCCCATTCTGATGCTCGGTTTGAACTGCAGCAGATCGTCTTGACCATGTCTACATGCCTAAATGCATTGAGTTTCTGCCATGTGATTGGCTGGTTAAAAATTAGCGTTAACAAGCAGTTGGACAGGTGTACCTAATAAAGCGAGTTCAATGATGAAGTCAATGGTTGCCAGAAAAGCGGTAAACTCAAAAATGGTTGAATCAAGTAAATTGTGAGTAAATAATTATTACTTATTATTACTTAAATAATTATTACTTATTATAATTATAATAACTATCCCTTTAAATACAATACTTCAAAATTCACATTACAATAATGTGGAAAAAAGCAATCAGTATTTTGCTCCTGTAAAGAAAATAAAAATACAAATGTAGAATTACAAATACTCACAAGTCAGATGTATTGCATTAATTAAAACAAAACGATCCAACACACTTCCTTTTTACTAAAATCATTGCTTCCAAAACAAAACACAATCTCAAAATTCATTCACGCATCAAAATAACTCCTGACCGCTGTGATAAAACAGTAACTTATTAAGTGAAAGCTAGTCATCCATTCAAACATCAGGGTGTAGAGAAGCACAGCATTTTAATACTCTTGGTTTTATGTTATAAACCTGCACGTCCTGATATTGCAGAGTTAGTCATGTTCCTCAACATCCTGGAACATCAATGCAGTCCAAACCTAAACCTTATTAACCCTAACTGTAAATTATTGCCAATATCAGAGGGAAATATAGGTTATTAGCAATGAAGCACATAACCTGAAGTGTAAGTCTAAACTTAAACACTTATATTTTGATGAAACCTCAGTTTCCAGTTCTTATCTGACAGCCCTGTTGAAAAAAGCCAGAACATGCTGTGTGTTTTGAAGCTTGACTGCTGGTTTAAGCTACTGTAGCTCATGCTTAAGACTAGCACATGACCATCTTAAGGTATAGTTCACCCAAAAATGACAATTCTGTCATGTTTTACTCACCCGTCACGAGTTTCTTTCTTCTGTTCAACACTAAAGGAGATATTCTGAAGAATGTTGGAAACCTGTAACCATTGACTTCCATAGCATTTTTTGTTCTTACCATGGAAGTCAATGATTACCAGTTTCCAACATTCTTCAGAATATCTCCTTTAGTGTTCAAACCCTCTGACAGCCTCATTGAAAAAACCCAGCACATGCTGTATGTTTTGAAGCATGGCTGCTAGTTTAAGCTAGTAACTAGCTGTTGCTTAAGACTAGCACATGACCAGCTTAAGGGCTTGTTCACCAAAAAAAACACTAGACTAAAATGATTTTGGATGATTCATGGAGGGTTTGAACACATAAGAAGATATTCTGAAGAATGTTGGAAACCTGTAACCATTGACTTTTATATTTATAGTATTTTCTGTTCTTAGTATGGAAGTCAATGGTTACCCGTTTCCAGCATTCTTCAGATTATGTGTTCAAACCCTCCATACCTCATCCAAAGTCATTTTTAGTCTCAGACTGAACCTCAGCAGATCATCTTGCCCACGTCTGCATATTCAAATGCACAGAGTTGCTGAAATGTGATTGGCTGATTAGATATCGGTGTTAATAGCCGTTTAAAATGCAGTAAACAAAGCTTTTATATTCAAGATCACTACAGATCTCTGTATTTAGATCATTATATTAAAGGGATAGTTCACAAAACATGACAATGACCTCATTTACTCTCCCTCATGATATTTTGAAGAATGCAGGTTTCTTGCACACATCGTTTTCAATAGTCAATGGTCGCAATTGACAAGCATTTTTCGAAATATCTTCTAACTCAAGAGTAAACGGTCACAGAAATTGCATTTTTTTTGTGTGAACTACCCCTTTAAGGTCACTTGGATGCTTGATGGTCAGTGTTATTTGTGGTTATTTCAGATGAAGATGGAAAGGAGCGCTTTCTATATCAGGGCCACTGCAGACTTCACTGCCCACGAGAGTTTTATGCGGACCGAGAGCAGTACACCTGTCTGCCGTGCATGTCGAACTGCGAGATCTGTGTTGATGCCGGATTGTGTGCTAAATGCAGAGAGGGATACCGGCTGCAAAGCGGCGTCTGTCTGACAGTCCTGTGTAGAGCTGGTGAGTGTCTTTCTGCTACTAATACAGGTTTGTTTACAGAACGATGGCTGTGTGATATTGTGTGCTTTACACAATAGTTCTAAAACACACACGACAATATTCTGCACCAATTATGACGCGACATGACAGAAACATTTAAATACCAGTCACTACACTCCTAACGAAACAGTAAAGGTTATTATCCAATTAATACACAGTTAAAATTATTAGAATCTTTAAAAATATTTCCCAAATGATGTTTAACAGAGAAAGGAATTTTTCACAGTATTTCATATAATATTTTTTCTTCTGGAGAAAGTCTTATTTATTTTCGGCAAGAATAAAAGCAGTTTTTAATTATTAAAAAAATATTTTAAGGTCAATATTATTAGTAATTAAGTAATATATTTTTTGATTGTCTACAGAAAAAACATCGTTAATTGCTTGCCTAATTAACCTAGTTAAGCCTTTAAATGTCAATTTAAGCTGAACTCTAGTGTCTTGAAAATATCTAGTCAAATATTATTCACTGTCATCATGGCAAAGATAAACGAAATCAGTTATTAGAAATGAGTTATTAAAACTATTATGATTAGAAATGTGTTGAAAAAAACCCCCTGCTCTTCGTTAAACAGAAATTGGGGAAAAACATACAGGGAGGCTTATAATTCTGATATCAACTGTATTTAACATTATTAAAAGTACAGAGGCTGAGTGACTGATGTTGTTGGTTTGCATTGAATCGCAGTTCTGACCTTCATTTTCAAGCCGTTTGTACTGTATGTCAGTAAGTGTCATGTAAAACGGTGTTCAAACTCATGATGGTAGCATTTTACACTGAACAAAGCACATAATCAGTACCTGAAGTAATCATTGTCTTAGTAGTTTATGCTGTTGTTTTGTCGCGGAAATAGAAACTGTTGCCAGAATAGACATAGGAAATAGTGTGTAAGATTATTGCTCCTGCTTTAGCCATGATACTGCAGCAAAGTTGACTATTACACCAGAATAAGAGTACAGTTCCTAGCCATAATATCTGCATGTTGGCGAACTGAAGAGCGGAGGGGAGCGGGGGGCGAGAAGCAAACCGAAGAGCGTGGTCCCTGGTCAGTACTACCAAGGCCGGCAATCAAAGGGGGTGGGGGGTGTAATTCCAGGAGATTTCCTGGAGACCGAACAAAACGGGAGATGGGTCTGAAATACGGGAGACTCCCGGGAAAAGCGGGAGAGTTGGCAGGTATGAGCTAAGCTAAAAGGGCAGACTCGGAGATCGGCTGAATGGATTTTAAAAAATGGTAGAACTGAACTGTTCAACTCTGGGGGAGTTGTAAAATGAGCCTGTTTGCAGAAAAAAGTGGAGTGTAAATTTAAACAGAAGACCCAATGTTGTATTTTCGCAGGTCAGTCTGTAAATGCACATCAATTCTGTTCTGAAAACACAACAGTTTCCGTTGGATTATTGCAGAAAATAAGTTTCCAACAAAAGTCAAATGATTATCACATATTTCTCCACCAAAATATTATTCACAAATGACCTCATTTATATAAACCTAAAGCTTGAGTAAATTCATTCATTCATTCATTTTCCTTCACCTTAGTCTCGTTATTAATCAAGGGTCGCCACATTGGAACCGCCAACTTACCCAGCACGTTTCACATAGAGGATGCCCTTTCAGCTGCAACCCAGAAATGGGAAACACCCATACACTCTCACATGCACACTCTTACACTACAGCGACTGGAGCACCCGGAGGAAACCCACGCCAACAAGGGGAGAACATGCAAACTCCACACAGAAATGCAAACTGGCCCAGCCAGCCGGGACTTAAACCAGCGACCTTCTTGCTGTGAGGTGACAATGCTAACCACTGAGCCACCGTGACGCCCTTAAATAGAGTTGCCACAAGTAAAAAGATAGACATAGGCTAAAAGGAAACTCCACCACAGTCACATGACCTCAACATAAAAACATTATGCATTATACTCATTCCGGCTGTATTTAACACCATTTTCCCTGAAAGTTTCCTCAAATGCATGTTCCTCTGTGAATGATTATTACAATGGAAACAAACTAGCTGCCTGATTATTAAGTTCCAAGATATATTGAAATAGAAAATAGACCTTTTTCATTTTCTGTCTGCCTCAGTAGACGGTGTAACTACAGAAGAGTTCAGCTTAAAATAGCAACATTATCAAAATTTTTTGTTTTTAGATTTTTGAGCGAGGTGCTAATGGTCTAATCCGATTTAATGATTTATGCTAAGCTAGGCAAAAGGTGCTCCTGCCAGACCTGGACATTGGCTAAATGGATTAAAAAATGGTCAAAATAAATATGGTTTAAAAGCTGTGAAATGAGCATTATACTCTTTCCGGCTGTATTTAACACCATTTTCCCTGAGGTTTCCCTTAAATATGTATTCCTCTGTGAAGGATTATAACAATGGAAACACTCTTTGCCTGATTTATTAGGTTCCTAGAATTTTTTTTTCTGTCTGCACGGTGTAACTACAGAAGAGTTCAACTTAAAATAGGAACATTACCAGAATTCCTTTTTTGAGAATTTTGAGCGAGATGCTGATGGTCTAATCCGATTCAATGATTTATGCTAAGCTAAGCTAAAAGTGCTCCTGCCAGACTCAGAGATCGGCTGAATGGATTAAAAAATGGTAAATGTCAACTGTTTACCTCTAGGGGAGTTGTAAAATGAGCATTATACTCTTTGAATTGATATTTAATTCATTTTCCCTGAAAGTTTCCTTAAATATATATTCCTCTGTAAATGATTTTAACAATGGAAACAAACTAGTTGCCTGATTATTACACAAGAATGAGAGTATAGATTATAGATTTATTGATGAAGAAAATAGTAGTGTAATCCACTATGTAACTATGAAAAAGTTCAGCTTAAAATAGAAACATTATCAAAACTCTTTTTTTTAGATTTTTGAGTGAGATGCTAATGGTCTAATCCGATTTAATGATTTATGCTAAGCTAGACAAAAGGTGCTCCTGCCACACCTGGAAATTGGCTAAATGGATTAAAAAATGGTCAAAATAAATATGGTTTAAAAGCTGTGATATGAGCATTATACTCTTTCCGGCTGTATTTAACACCATTTTCCCTGAGGTTTCCCTTAAATTGTATGTCTCTGTGAACGATTATAACAATGGAAACAAACTAGTTGCCTGATTTATTAAGTTCCTAGATATACTGACTTAGAAAATATATTTTTTTCTTTTCCTTCCGCCTCAGTGCACGGTGTAACTACAGAAGAGTTAAAATAGGAACATTATCAGAATTATTTTTTGAGATTTTTGAGCGAGATGCTAATGGTCTAATCCGATTCAATGATTTATGCTAAGCTAAGCTAAAGTGCTCCTGCCAGACTCAGAGATCGGCTGAATGGATTAAAAAATGGTCAAACTCAACTGTTTAACTCTAGGGGAGTTGTAAAATGAGCATTATACTCTTTGAATTGATATTTAAAACCATTTTCCCTGAAAGTTTAATTAAATACGTATTCCTCTGTGAAGTAATTTAACAATGGAAACTCCACTCATCCACCCATCCAGTCAAATTCAAGAAAAAAACTAATTATCAATCATAAACAATCATGCATTATTAATATACAAAATGACTAACGCTCATGCAATTTCCTGATCCACAGGTCAGGTTCAAGACCCGGACACACAAGAATGCATCGACTGCGGTAACGGCTGTAAAACATGTTCCACGGGTAAATAACAGACTTTTAATAACCATTTTAAGATAATAACAGTGCAATTAATTAATGTAATATGATGATTAATCACTCACTGATAATTTCAGCCAGTTGTTTTACTCTCATGCATTTGTTTTATGCTCAGAAATGAAAGCAGAACAACCAGGGTATAGTTTTTAAGATGCTTTGAGCTGAATATTCCAGAAATAAAGCATGTTCCACTTTCTTACAAAATCTGACATGCATTTTTATGCCATTTTTGCTTTCGATGGCCATTTGTAAGAGATGAAATCTTGTACGATCAGCCTTAGTCAGCAAGAAAACTGCCACAAAAACAGGATTCATCTCTTTCTCTGAGCCAGAATACTACTATTTTTTAAATTCTCAGCCGATTTGTATGTGTAAGACATTATTTAGTGTCTAATCCTCATTAGAGTAATGTTCAGTGACAGAAGAAAATGCAAACATGGGTTTTTCTGCTACATCTGTACCAGTTGAAAATGACCGATGCTTATTTTTTTTAATCAAACATATTTTTATTGAACGTTTTTAGTGCAAAAACACATGAGAAATCTACATTGAGTAATAAGATAACATCTATAATTCAAATAATTCGAATCTTGACCTTCACAGGAAAAATTATCATATAAATATATATAATAGAAGAATAGGACTACTCATTTATTACATCATACCTTGAAACAATTGTTCCAACTACTGACAAATACTTCAAATACTTTTGGTAAGTAGCAGAAAAGCCAAAACTCCAAAATGGTTTCAGGTTGATCCTCCAACAAGGGCTCAATGGATAGGAATTGTAAAGGAAATGCACTGTATGGAGAGACTGATGTTTAACCCAAGACTTGATTCAAAAGTGCAACAAGTATTGGCAAAAATGGACCGAGTATGTCATTGTAAATGTAATAATGTGCTTCAAATGTATTGTGACTTGATTTTGTGACCCTTATTACAACCGCTTTGTTCTGTTTTTTTTTCTTTTCTTTTTTTAATAAAATAAAAAAGTAAAATAATAATATTAATATTTAATATAATAAAATTAAGTTGTAATTAAATAACAAAAATTAAAAATAATATGATTATTATTCAAATTAAGGACATGAAATACACAGTTATTTTATAAAAAGACAGATTACGTTTGTTTTGTCTAGGCCAGGGATGGGCAAACTCGATCCTGGAGGGCCGGTGTCCCTGCATAGTTTTGCACCAACCCTAATCAAACACACCTGCTTGTAGCTTTCTAGTGATCTTGAAGACACTAATTAGGGTGTTCAGTTGTGTTTGATTAGTGTTGGAGCAAAACTCTGCAGGCCCTCCAGGATCGAGTTTGCCCATGCCTGGTCTAGGCTAACAGACACGATTTTAGTCTTAGAGACTTAGAGGTTCCAAATAAGCTGCTTATTTATAAATAAATTCTATATAAGTTATTTAGCATGATATGGAGATTATAAATGTACAACAATACCGCAGACTGTAATTTAAATGATACATTTTGAATACTTTTTTTTTTCTGTCAATGAAACCTTTGAAACTGACTATGGGCCAAAGTCAGACAACAGTTTGTATCGAATTATTTGACAAAAATTGATTTTATATACAGTGAAGATCTTCATTGGAGAACAATTAATAAACACCAGATTTTTTTTTCAGAAATAATGCAATCTTCAGTGTTAAAGGCACACTATGTTATTTTCGTCACTAGAGGGCATGTCTTCACAACAAACAAAGTCGTATTTTGATAAGTGTGGAATTAAGGGAGTTGTGGTCTTCATTACATCCTTATACTATGTAGTATAAAATTCTGCAGTTAACAGATAGTTAACAGATTCTGCAGCTACACATAGGGCTCTATTTTAATGATCTAAGCACAAAATCTAAAGCGTATCTGCTTAGTCTAAGGGCATGTCCGAATCCAATTTGCTATTTTAAAGACAGAAAAATATGCTCTGTGCCCCGGCGCATGGTCTAACAGGGTTGTGCTTATTCTCATAACGAGTTCTGGGTGTGTATTGAGCATATCGTGCATTAAACCAATCAGAGACTCATCTCTTATTCCATTTAAGAGTCAGTTGCATCGCGCCATGGCGCATTTGCTATTTACATCCAAACACTCGTCCCGTTCTTATCCCCCATATGGTCCAAAACCCGACAGGTGGACAAATCTAAGCTTGTTTTATTAAAACAAATATAAATATGCATATAAATAAATAATAATATAGAAAATGCTAATTTTTGTAACATTTTAATCCTTAAATTTTTTCATTGGTAAAGATATTTGCGTATTGCTGTACATCCTGTGTGTATTAAGCAATGTGTATGTGTTTAAGGCGCACAAATAACGCGCTCCATGCTGGACTTTCAGCTTTCAGCTGCTCTTATGCACAGTCTATTTTAGTTCCTCAAAATAGCAACGTGCTAACAATCTGCCTTAACACACCTCCATTCTAGACTGGCACACCCATGAGTCCACAAAGGGGCGCAAACGGATTTGCTATTTAAACAACAAGGTGCACAACAGGAAAATTAGGGTTGCGCTGGTCTCAAAATAGCAACACATCGAGGCAAACATGCCTTGCGCCGAGTGTATGATAGGACCCATTCGCTTTATTTAATTAGTTTATTGAGCTAAAACTCTAAGTAGATGCTTTGGTAATGGTTTAACAATAATGTGAATTGTACATTTTTAAAAAAGCCTGACTGAAAAAACTCTTACATGCTGTGCCTTTAATGTAAACTGACTTCAGTTTATAAACCCAGAACTATAAGTGAAAACCGCAGAATAGCAGTGATAATCTTTATCCTGGAAGTGGCTTCAGTAAAATAATAATTTAGTTTGTTTTGTGTCCTCAACAGACAATCCGGAGGTTTGCAGCAGCTGCAAGGACGGACACTTCCTGTAAGTTTCCATTGTATATTTCAGAGATATCCGTCAGTTTAGTCTAGTTTAGTCAATCAGCTCGCAGTAGAAATAAACAAGCCACGCCCACTGTTTTCTCATTTAATATTCAATTTTCAGTAGGAGCTGCGTTACAATATGAAAAATAAAAAACACTCACAGCTTGATGTGGACTAAGTATGTTGATGTGCTTCCAACAGAAAATGAATATTGAGTAGGAAGGCGGGGCTTTCGTTTCACGCATCATTCACTCAGCAAACTAACGGTAAGAGGGGCGTGGCTGAGAATATTGTGGCTGAAGCGTCAATCTGACAACATCACAGAAGGACCGCCCCTCCAACACAGAAGCGGACGCTCAGAATTTGATTAAGGATTGCCAATTAACAAACATTAATCATTCGCCTAAACAACAACAACGTGCGCTAGCAAAATAAACGTCGCACATTTTGATTTCACACAGCTAATCTGAAGCTCATTCCAGCGAGCCAGAACAGAGGTTTGATTGTGTGTTTTGGCCTCCAGCTAGTGTGTGCATCAGATTTCACTTTGGGTCGAGTCTCACGGCCGGTTACCTGAGCTCCGCACAGAGGCTCCTCTTATGAGTTTTTCGCTAATTTGAGCCCCGTTTCGGGACGAAGCTGAAGGACTCTGTGTCTCGTAGAGAGTCCTGACTAATGAATGTCCACTCAGAGAGGAAAAGAGCAGTGCTAATCCGCTGAACATTCCTCAAGCTTTCTTTGAGCCAGTGCTGTTGTCATGGCATCGGTTGTCTGTGGTCGCGCTCAAACATCTTGTTTAATTCTTGAGTACTAAAGTGAGGCACCGCTGGGTCTCAGACGGGACAGCCCGTCCGCCACACTCTTCACAACCAATGTTGGGTATAAAAATAAAAATGTATTGAATTAAATTCTAATTATTCGCCCTCCTGTGATATATATTTTTAAATATTTCCCAAATGATGTTTAACAGAGTAAGGAAATTTTCACAATATTTCCTATAATATTTATTCTTCTGGAGAAAGTCTGATTTGTTTTATTTTGGCTAGAATAAAAGCAGTTTTAAAACCAGATTAAGGTCAATATTATTAGCCCCCTTAAGCTAAATTTTCTTTCGATTGTCTACAGAACAAACCATCGTTATATAATAACTTGCCTAATTAACCTAGTTAAGCCTTTAAATGTCACTTTAAGCTGAATACTAGCATCTTAAAGAATATCTAGTCACATATTATTTACTGTCATCATGACAAAGAGAAAATAAATCAGTTATTAGAAATGAGTTATTAAAACTATTATGATTAGAAATGTGTTGGATAAATCTTCTCTCCGTTAAACAGAAATTGGGGGAAAATATGCAGAGGGGCTAATAATTCTGACTGTAATGTCTTGTTGAACCGTGTATCTTTTATTGGCATCCCTAGTATTCCTCTTTTCTGGTTATCTTTCCAAACATACAGTAGGAAAGTAGATAGTTCAACTGAAAATGAAAATGGTAGCGATGTCCAGATCCGATCATGCAGTTTCAGACTTGATCGAACATTACCTCCCGATCAGGACTCACAAATATAGGCATATATAGGCAGTGGTTTTGGGATGGTGTTCATTTCTCTGCTGTGGTTTGTGTTCTCGGGTTACTCCTCTAGCCTGGAGCTCTTCATTATATCCCTCATGCTTTGATTGTAAAGTAAATCCACAAAGGATAAAAGTGCTGTGAAGCTGCTCCAAATGCTTTGTTAGCAAAAAAACAATCTATCCATCCATCCATCCGTCCATCCATCCATCCGTCCGTCCGTCCGTCCGTCCATTCATCCATCCATCTATCCATCCATATATCCATCCATCCATCTATCTATCTATCTATCTATCTATCTATCTATCTATCTATCTATCTATCTATCTATCTATCTATCTATCTATCTATCTATCTATCTATCTATCTATCTATCTATCTATCTATCTATCTATCTATCTATCTATCCATCTATCTATCCATCTATCTATCCATATATCCATCCATCCATCCATCCATCCATCCATCCATCCACCCACTCACCCACCTACCCATCCATCCATCCATCCTTCCATCCACCAATTAATCTATCTATCTGTCCGTCCGTCCGTCCGTCCATCCATCCATCCATCCACATATCCATCCATCCATCCATCCATCCATCCATCCATCCATCCATCCATCCATCCATCCATCCATCTATCTATCATCTGTCTATCTATGAATGATTCCATCTATCTATCTCTATTAGCTGTGTGTTCGGTAACAGAATGTGTGTATTCTACAGAACGCTGAAATCCCTTCCAGACGCTGCAGCAGGGAATGTTTCTGTGGAGTGTGTGACGGGTGTATTGTGTGTGCAGATACAGACAGCAGTGTCGTCAGCACTGTCCACAGAGGACTTTCGAGGAGCGCGCTCGAGGCCTGTGCATCGCCTGTGTGGAGCCCTGTGTGGACTGCAGGAGCGAATCGCTCTGTCTCACCTGCCAGACCGGATACTTCCTCAACAGTGCGTGAGCTGCTTCCTCTGATTTTCAAGATGTAAAATAAGTCTCTGATGTCTCTAGTGTGTATGTGTGTGTGTGAAGTTTCAGCTCAAAATATCACACAAATAATGTTTTATTACTCTCTGAAACTGATCGTTTTAGGCTTTGACACAATTTGTGCCATTTTGGTGACTGTCGCTTTAAATTCAAATGAGATCGTGCTCTTTTTCAAAAGAAGGCGGAGCTACAAACGCCTGTACGTCAGATAGCGGCTCTATAGGTGGTTGGCTGCTTCTTACTCAGGGCTGTCTACGCTAATGAAAAAGAGATGGTCACCAGTGGGCGGGGCTTTCCTCCTCTGATGACACGTACAAAGGGAGAATGTCAATCAGAGTGTTTCTGCAGACTGTTTTCATCAAGTCTGATTATAACAAGTAGAATTACTTCATTTTTAGCATTAAAGGCTGGTTATATTCACACACTGCTGCCACACAACTGTGTTTAAACCCCTTATAAAAGTGATTTGTAAATGTAAATGTAAATGTAAATGATTTGTGCATAATAGCGCCCCTTTAAATGGGTCCTTGGTTGGTTTTTAGCTGGTCATGAGTTGTTCGCAATAGCGAGTTTGCATCACTCAAAAGAAAAAAGGGTCTGGATTGTCAAATAAAGCTCTGCATGTGTGTCAGGGAAAGGATATTTTGTGCACAGCAGCACTATCTCACTCATTTGAATAGGAAATAGATCGATGCAAATGAGGTTAATGCAAAATTTGAGCAGGTTAGCGCTGTGAATTGGTTGTGCTTGTCCATAACATCAAGTTAAAACCAAGCGGCAACATCCCGCTCTCCCTCGTGAAGCTAATACGGAAGTAACTGAAACTGCAATTCATCGAAAAGGCATAATTAAGGCATAATCGCCTCACAGAAAGAAGGTCGCTGGTTCGAGTCCCAGCAGGGTCAGTTGGCTTTTCTGTATGGAGTTTGCATGTTCTCCCCGTGTTGGTGTGGGTTTCCTCCGGGTGCTCCAGTTTCCCCCACAGTCCAAACACATGCGCTACAGGTGAATTGAATAAGCTAAATTGGCTGTAGTGTATGAATGTGAATGAGAGTGTATGGGTGTTTCCCAGAACTGGGTTGCAGCTGGAAGGGCATCCACTGCGTAAAACATATGCTGGAATAGTTGGCGGTTCATTCCGCCCTGATAAATAAGGGAATAAGTCGAACGAAAATTAATGAATGAACCTTTTTTTAACCCAAGAGTGATGTTTGTCCATATTTGACCAGCAACAAAACCACAACACCACTATATGTACCACCATGTAAAGCTGATGCTACAGTAATCGTCCGTGCTCGTTTGTTTCTATATGCTGTAAACAGTCCTTATCGTTGATGTTTGTGTGTGATAAACACTGATGATAGTGATACTACTGAAACCGTTGTGTGTCTGTCAGACGGCACCTGTGTGAAGGAGTGTCCCGCCGGCTCCTATACAGACATCAGAGGCTGGCGCTGTCAGGCCTGTCACCGCTCCTGTCTGTCCTGCCGTGGCTCCGGGCCCCGAGACTGTGAGCGATGCAGCGGCTCCATTCGCCCGCTGTATGGGAAGTGCCCGCTCATCATCTGCCCGCCGGGACAATACCTCGACGGTGAGACCCCTGCCATTTCAGACAAGAACAATAAAGGACAACACACACTAACAGTTTTTCCAAGCCGCTTTGGTGCATTTCTCACAACACTGTTTACATTTGCACAACAGTTCATGCGTTTCTCAAAACAGTTTGAACAAACTGCGAAACCTAGCCGAAACCTAGCCGAAACCTAGCGTATCGCTTGCTCAAAATGGAGATCTCATTCCTCAAAAGCAAGTATTGATGTCAATGACAGTGTCAGTGTCGTCAAGATGAAAAGTCCTTACACCATTGTTTATGAACAGGATAGTCAAATGGCTTTGTTTTCATTATCACAGTTAATTTTTTCCAATGCAGACACTTCCTGAAAATGCTCAAGACAGCGCTATATAATATTTGCACAGCCATTTGAAAACTACAGTAAAGTTAGACATCACTGAATTTAGTGAGGGATCTGAGTACAAGACACTGAATATGTGTTTCACATCATAGATGTTTACATTAGATGTTGTTGTTTATTGGAAGGAATGCGTCAATAGAGCCGCCATTTTAGTACAGGGTAGCGCTCCTTTGAAATGAATGCGGGACCAAGCTGCAGTGGAGGACTGTGGCCATCCAGAGCCCGAGATATACACATATATCTATAATCGGGAGTTTTCCCAGAGGTCAGTATGCTAATATTTTTTTTTATTACGAAAATGATCATTTTATATCACTTTTCTACATCGATGGATGAGTGATCGGACAGGCAGTCCTGACAAAGAGCTGTTTGTGTGTATGGAAATGTACTATATCCACCCTCACTGTTAAATTTGATATAATCCGTGTCCTGAACCCCCCCCCCCCCCCCCCACCCTCTCCTGCTTTCACTTCTCATACTGACGGAGGGAGTGATTCGTTTGTGAATGAATCTCCGTTATGAACGACTCCTTCACTTACCCGACAATAATACAAGTTGTCGCAGCATCTCATTGTCATCTTTCTTTTGCATTGTCTGCTGGTTTTATTCAACAAAACTAGCATAAGCCGAGTGTTTAGTGCGAGTTGGTGCTACTTTGCCTTGTGGTGAATGCACTAGGTGACTGTATTATCAATAATAGCGTTACCAGTTTAGCCCAAAAGTTCGTAACATATAAAAACGTAAAAAACTAAATCTTACCTATGAAATCTTCTGCCTTTGTGCTTTGTTTGCTCGTCACTACACCCGTAGACAGCGCTAAAGTCCAGCATCTTCTCGTAATAACACTGTCTTGACTAGTGCGGTTGAGCGACATTTGTCCTGGGAGCACTGTACAAATGTGGCGGCGCTATTGACGCATGCTCAGGGTCCCTATGCGATATCTAGTGTATATATCTATGGTTTCACATGTTTACTGCATTTGCTCTTTGCAATTCTAATTTATTCACAGCATTGTGCGAAAGAATAAACGCACTCTTATTTACAACAAACATACACTCCCTTTGGGTAGAGCTGTGCACAACTCTAAACAATATTGCAGTACATATCGGAACTGAACCTCCAACACACACTGGTCTGTAAATCATTCATCAAATTGTTCAATTTAGAAGACATTTTCAGGAAAAAAAAGATTTTTATTTTTGTTAAAATTAGCTCGACAGATTTTGACAACTTTTTTGTATGTAATGAGTAGGGCCAGACAGAATCTGCGGATGTTTTTTGATATTTCTGCAAAGAATTTTGGTAAAGATCTGCAGATTTCTGCAGAATTATTTTGGGAGTATCTTAACTAAAACCTTAATATGTGAAATAAAAAATAATATCTTTTAAACTTTTATTTAATGTTTAAAATGCAAATCCAATTAGATTCACTTTATTTGGTAAACAAAGCAAGTCTCTCATATAATATCTCTACTAAACGACAGAAAATATTACAGTACAAACTGCATTGTGCATAAATCACATTTTTATATTAGTCAGTAATATTACTGTAATTTAAAAACTGAATAAAGATAGATTTACACACATTTACTCAAGTAAATAAACAGAATTAATGATGGGCGAAAATCTGCGGAAAATCTGCAGAAATCTGCCCGCGCAGATTCTGTGTGGGCCTAGTAATGACTCAAATAATGAAATAAGCACTATTATTTTAACATGGAATGACTATTCAGCATCCACAAGTTAGTTAATTTTAACTGACATGACATAAGGAAATGATAATGTTCTAAAACAGAAGAGAGTCGTATGAAGTGAAGTTTCATAAACTAATTTCGAGAGGATCGCGTAATATGATTGAGCACGTCTGGCCACTCATCTGTAATCAGTAATAATCCAATCAGAGTGATCCTAGTTTACTATAAATGGATCATTTTCTTCCTACTGCTCTATCTTCGTTTGGAAGAATCCCCCCTTCCACCCCATCTCCTCCTTTTCCTCCCTTTTCCAAAGGGGGAGCTCTCGAGACCTACCTGATCTCGGATCTCCTGATATGCTTATCGACCTGGCGGGAGCCCTGGGCTCAAATATCTCCGAGCTCAGGGTTCTCTCCCGGGACAGCATGCCAAACCTGCTTTATACGCCAAGCATATCTAAGTGGGAACTCTTGAAAGCAGTTGATGCATGTCCAAAAGCATTTGCCATTTGTTGGAAGGAAAGAGAAACTGCTACTATGATGTGCACAAATGACTAACTGTTTTGAGTAATGCATGAACTGTTGTGCAAATGTAAATAGTGTTGTGAGAAACGCAGCAAAGCCACTGAGAAAAACTGTAATACACAAATACACTTCATTGAACATGTACACATAGACATCACCTATATACTATATAGATGCAGGCTAACTATGTTTATATATAATAACTGTTAAAAATCTATTAAAAGCTATTTAAAAAACGGTTTAAGCTACTAGTTACTAGTTAATTAGTGAACGTTATTAGTAACTAATAAATTAATGGTAACTAGTAACCGTACTTTTTTCCTGCACTTTTCATAAAGCTGCTTTGAAACAATAATTATTGTGAACAAATGAACTTCAATTGAATAGAATTAAATATTAAAGTAATGAACAAAAGAAACTTGATAACTCCTGATGTCTATTAGTGTTGGTGTAGTGCTGCCGTCTGCTGGACATCTGGCAGTACTACACTTAAAATATTAAAGACGTCTTGGCCCTGTTTCACAGACAGGACTAGGCCCGAGATAGATCTGGATGTTTAAGCCGCTTTTATAAAAAATGCTTTTGAAATGCACATCCCTGGTGTAAATCTAAATAATTAAGTTAAATAATTAAATAATACATAATAAATAAATAATACATAATAAATAAATAGGGCGACGTGGTGGTGCAGTCAATGGTTCAAACCTCGGCTGAGTCAGTTAGCATTTCTGTATAGAGTTTGCATGTTCTCCCTGTGTTGGCGTGGGTTTCCTCCGGGTGCCACGGTTTGCCACCACAAGTCCAAAGACATGTGGTATAGGTGAATTGGGTATGCTTAAATTGACCGTAGTGTATGTGTGTGTGTTTCCCAGTGATGGGTTGCAGCTGGAAGGGCATCCGCTGCGTAAAACATATGCTGGATAAGTTGGCGGTTCATTCCGCTGTGGTGACCCCAGATTAATAAAGGGACTAAGCCGAAAAGAGAATGAATGAAGGAATAATAATAAATTACAATAATTGAGTTAAAAAACAATAAAAAATAATACATAAATGACAAAAGTTGAGTTAAATAAGTAAATAAATAATCAAGTAATCAATGATAAAAAATAATAATAAATAAATGACAGTAATTGAGTCAAATAATAAATAAATAAATAAATAATCAATAATAATAAAAAAATAAATATATGACAATAATTGAGTTAAATGCATAATAAATAAATAAATAATCAATAATAATAAATCAATGACAATAATTGAGTCAAATAATAAATACATAAATAAATAATCAATAATAATAAAAAAATAAATATATGACAATAATTGAGTTAAATGCATAATAAATAAATAAATAAATAAATAAATAAATAAATAAATAATCAATAATAATAAAAATAATAATAAATAAATGACAATAATTGAGTGAAATAAATAATAAAAAAATTATCAATAATAATAAAAAATAATAATAAATAAATGACAATGAGTTAAATAAATAATGAATAAATAATTAATAATAATAAAAAATGATAAATAAATGACAATAGAGTTAAATAAAAAGAAATTTAATAATAAAAAATAATAATAAATAAATGACAATAATTGTGTTAAATAAATAAATAAATAAATACTAATAGCAAAAATTATAATAATTAAATAACAATGAGTTAAATACATAAATAAAAAATAAAAAGTAATAATAAATAAATTACAATAATTAAGTTAAATAAATAAATAATTAATAAATAAATATAAAATCGATACAAAACCAATAATAAAAAATGATAAATAAATGACAAAAGTTGAGTTAAATAAAAAAAAATCTATAATAAAAAATAATAAAATGTATAATATCTAAATGAAAATAATTGAGTTAAATAAATAAATAAATAAATATATAATATTTAAATGACAATAATTGAGTTAAATAAATAAATAAATAAATATATAATATTTAAATGACAAAAATTGAGTTAAATAAATAAATAAATAAATATATATTTAAATGACAATAATTGAGTTAAATACGTAAATAAATAAAAAATAAATAATAAAAAATAAAAGACAATAATTTAGTTCATTCAATTTAGCACATTTATGATGCATCATATCGTAATTATCAAGGTCTCATGACAGTCTTATGAACACATCTTCAAGTAAAGTGTTACTAAATAAATAAAAAACATTGATCTGAGACTTTTTACAGCGGTTTAATTCAGTGGATGTTTTCTTCCAGAACACAATGAAAAGGTAGTCAATTTGAACAATATGCACAAGGTTAAATAAACTGATAATATGTTACATTTGTTCTTACTGTAAAGGGGAAAGCCGCTCCTGCCGGTACTGTGACGTCTCCTGCTCCACATGTTTCGGCCCGGCGGCTCAGAACTGCATCTCCTGTGCTTCCGGTAACGTATAGGTTAGCTTTCCTCTCCTCACACCTGATGAACAGTGACAAGTAGATTTCGGTGGGACCAAATAACGTTATAATTCTGGCTGCGATGCATTATTGATATACTCTAGCGCCAAAAGATGTAAATTAATTCAATATATAATACATATTCAGCATATAATATAATTAACAGCAAATAATATTACATATTCAGCATATAATATAATTAACAGCAAATAATATTACATATTCAGCATATTTTATACATTCTACATTTGATTAAATATATATCAGCATAATATCATTTAAATTAAATTAATATATTATTAAGAAGGTCGCTGGTTTGAGCCTCGGCTGGGTCAGTTGGCATTTCAGTGTGGTGTTTGCATGTTCTCCCTGTGTCAGTTTCCTCCGGGTGCTCCGGTTTCCAAAGACAAAGATGTTTCCCAGTACTGGGTTACAGCTGGAAGGGCATCCGCTGTGTAAAACACATGCTGGATAAGTTGTCGGTTCATTCCGCTGTGGCGACCCCAGATTAATAAAGGGAATAAGCCGAAAAGAAAATGAATGAATATGTGTGAATAATGTGTGTTTGATGTGTGTGTTTCCTTCAGGGTTCATGCTGGAGCAGGAGTCAGTGTGTGTGGATGGATGTCCGCTGGGTTTTTATGGCAACAGCTCCAGTCTGCAGTGTGAACCGTGCGCAGAGAACTGCGAGCTGTGCCGGAGCGCAGACGAGTGTTTGACCTGTAAGAGCGACTCCTATCAGCTCTACTTGCTGCAGGGAAACTGCTGGTCAGAGTGTCCAGAGTGAGTCTCTGATTCTGGAACAGACCATTCACACCGCACTTTACCATACATACATTCATTTTCTGTTCGGCTTAGTCTCTTTGTTCATCAGGATATACAGAATAATACTATGATACAAGGATACAACGATCATTAAGCTCAGATAAGAAGAACATCCTTTGTTTTTTTGTGTGACAAAACTGAAATACAGCTAAATGTAAAAACTCTGTCCTAAAATAAGGGACTAAAATATTCAATAATAGCCTCACTAGAACAATGTTGTGTGATTGCATTACATCCTAAATTACAAACTTAAACTTTGATACTGTTCCTTTGAGGTAAAGTGAAAGTGGAACTTACATATTTGCTGCTGCCAGAAGGTGGCGCTCTTGATCTCTCTCTCTCTCTGAAACGGCTGAGTTTCAGACTGAAACTGAAAACTGAAAGTTAGAGCAGGGGTCACCAAACTTGTTCCTGAAGGGCCGGTGTCCTGCAGATTTTAGCTCCAACTCTAATCTAACACACCTGAACAAGCTAATCAAGGTTTTACTAGGTATATTTGAAACACCCAGGTTTTGAGGCAAGTTGGAGCTAGACCCTGGAGGGACACCGGCCCTCCAGGACTGAGATTGGTGACCCCTGAGTTAGACCATATGAAATGCTGTCAGATGGAGCTGCAAAATGAGTTAGTGTAAACCAAAATGCTAAATGCTAACTGATAATCACTGATGAAATGAGGGATTGATCTATTTTTGAACTGTCTGTACAGAGAGCTCACTTTTTTATCTTCTGTTGATCTCATTTACTCATTGGTCAAATTATTTTATTTTATTTTATTGTATATGCTGAATATTTGCTAAATCAAAACCATGTGAAGATCTTGCAGTTATGATATCCACATCATAACAAACAGGAAAAAAACAACGCAATTGAAATGAAATAGAAAAGTATTCTAAAAAAACTAAACAAGAAAGGCATGAGCTACCTGACAAAACTCTTGTCGTCGATCCCAGCTGTATTAGCAACAAATAATAACTTGACTTCTAGTTGATCATTTGGAAAAGTGGCAGAAGGTGGATTTTTCTGATGGATCATCTGTTCTGCATCCCAATCATCACAAATACTGCAGAAGACCTACTGGTGGTAGGAGCCAAGATTCTCATAGAAATCAGTCAAGTTTGGTGAAGGAAAAGTCATGGTTTGGGGTTACATTCAGTATGGGGGCGTGCGAGAGATCTGCAGAGTGGATGATCAACATCAACAGCCTGAGGTATCAAGACATTTGTAAGAGGGCGAATTCTTCAGCAGGATAGCGCTCCTCATACTTCAGCCTCCACATCAAAGCTCCTGAAAGCAAAGAAGGCCAAGGTGCTCAAGGATTGGCCAGCCCAGTCACCACATATGAACATTATTGAGCATGTATGGGGTAAGATGAAGGAGGCATTGAAGATGAATTCAAAGAATCTTGATGAGCTCTGGGAGTCCTGCAGGAACGCTTTCTTCGCCATTCCAGATGACTTTAAGTGATTTGAGTCACTGCAGAGATGTATGGATGCAGTCCTCCAAGCTCATGATGGAGTCAGACACAATATTCATTCTGTTTCCACTGCAGCATGACTTATATTCTATACTGGACATTATTTCTGTTCAGTGACAAAACTTTAGTCTAAGCAAAGTCAGACCTTACTGTCCTAATTAAATAATTAAAAATAAAGGCACGATCATATTTTATTGTGGTAAAATAAGCGTAATCTAGAGGCCTTTGTCTTTCATATAAGCCACTTCTGATACCAAATGATCAACTAGAAGTCAAGTTATTATTTGTTGTTCCTAAAACTTGGATAGGCGATAAGGCTTTTGTCAGGTAGCGTACTTTAGTATTTACAATAGAAGAGAGGAGTTACTAGTTTGAGTTTATACACATCATTCTGGTTGCTTTTCCACCTGAAAGTCCTCCAAAATAAGAGTTTCCAAATAGATCTTTAAAGGTCCTGTGAAGTGCTTTGAAATGTGCATTTTAATTCTAAGTTTGACGTAATCTCAACTGAAAAATAAAGAGAGGGTGGGACAGAGTAGCTCCTGCCCTTTTAAAAGTCATTGGTATCTTTTGGTTTTTCTTGCAGGGGTTATTTTGAGACAGAATTGGGGACATGTGAACCCTGCGATGAACTCTGTCTGACCTGTGACGGCACAAGCACAGAGTGCCTTTCGTGTCGAGAGGGTCTTCATCTGGCCAATGGGCAGTGCCGCCAGAGCTGCGCCCCCATGAGCTACGTGGCAGAAGACGGCACATGCAGACGCTGTGCTCCTCACTGTGACGCCTGCACAGATTTCTCCACCTGCACAAGTGAGAATTTATTATTGCAGAGGTCTAATTTGAAACAGATTTAATACTGCAATCAGTCAATCTTTATTTTAAGGTACAATTTTCACTAATATCAAACCATTTTAGCTCAATAAATTACTAATTTGCTGCTTATTAATAGTTAGTAATAGTTAGCTTTAGTTATTGGGTAGAATTAGGGATGTAGAATAAGATCATCCAGAATATGTATTAATAAACACCCAATTTCTAACTAGTTAATAGTCAGAATTAGTCCCTATATAAGTGTGCATATATATATATATATATATATATATATATATATATATATATATATATATATATATATATATATATATATATATATGTATGTGTGTATATATATATATATCTATATATATATATATATATATATATATATATATATATATATATATATATATATATATGTATGTGTGTATATATATATATATATATATATATATATATATATATATATATATATATATATATATATATATATATATATATTTATATATTTATATATATATATATTATATATATATATATATATATATATATCCTTATATACACTGAATTCATCCTTTTTATTATAGTATAATATTTTGTGCGCTATTCATTCTTGTTTACAGATCATTAGTAGTATCCTTTTGATTACCTTCAGTGGAAAGATCAAATATATTGTGTATCTATTTACTTTCAGAGTGCAGTTTTCTCTATTTGCTCTTAAACGGGGCATGTAAGGCCGTCTGTCCGAAGGGTTACTTTGAAGACTTGGATCAGGGGGTGTGTGTGAGCTGCCATGCCACCTGTGCCACATGCTCTGGTCCTCTTTCTGATGACTGCGAGACCTGCTCTGTCCTTACACCAAAACTCTATGAGGGCACCTGCTTGGAGATGTGCCCTGGAGGCACTTATTACCAGACATCTGACAAAGAATGCCAGGGTGAAGTATTAGCTGTAGTTATATACTAACATAAGGGGCTCTTGATTAAAATATGTAATACAATGTATTTTTATAGTTGTTTAATCTTGATACAAATTACAACTGTAGCACAAAGTCTGCTTGAGTTTGTATGTGCCAATTATGCCAAAAATGATGTATACTGCAAATAATTGAATGTGTCTATATATATGTGACTGATATATGAACAGATGAAAACAGATTCACTTATACGGCCCATTTTTTGCACCATAGAATGTCACCAGACCTGTGCGCTTTGTGAGGGTCCTGACCCCACCCAGTGTCTGCAGTGTGGAAAAGGACTGGTTTTGGATCCCAACACCATGATGTGTGGGGTAACTGGGGATTCAGACTGCCCACCCAGAACATTCCTTCAAAACAACCAGTTCACTTGCCAAGCATGCCATCGGCTCTGTCAGTCCTGCGAAGGCCCTGGACCCTTTGACTGCCAGACCTGTGCCCTCCCCAACTTTCTCCACAGTATGAATAAAATTGCATTTTTCTTTACATACATCTACTGTTATGAAAATGTCATTGTTTGTGATGTTTGTAATAAGTGGTTAGGTTTGGCTTTAAATCCCATTCTTAGATCTGAAACATGTTGATTTAACACAGAAGATCTACTAAATGTTGGGAATGTGTTTATGTTTCAGATGGTTCATGTGTGAGCAAATGTCCAGCGGGAACTTACAGTGCCCATGAGGAGGCTGATGGGGTAGAGCTGGGTTTCTGTATGCCCTGTGATCATGTGTGTGGCACCTGTACTGGAGCATCTCCCAGAGACTGTCTGAGCTGTGGACCAGGATACCTTCATCTTCTCTCTCATCTCTGCGTTATTCACTGTCCCACAGGGTAAGAACATATCATTCTATCTCTCTCTATTTATCCCTCTCTTTCTCCTCTAAGGGTCTCAAAGTGCTAAGTCAGAGACAGGGTCTTGAGGAACAGAGACAGGGTCAGGGTGGTAGTTACAGTGTCAGGGTCTTGATAAGTAGTGACAGGGTCAGGATCTTGAGGAATATTGATGGTCAGGGTCTTGAAGAGTGGATCCAGGGTCAGGGTCTTGAGGAATAGAGACAGGGTCAAGGTGGTAATGACAGGGTCAGGGTCTTGAGGAATGGTGACAGGGTCAGTGTCTTGAGGAGTGATGACAGGATCAGGGTCTTGAGGAGTGATGACAGGGTCAGGGTCTTGAGGAGTAATGACAGGGTCAGGGTCTTGCGGAATGGTGACAGGGTCAGAGTCTTGAGAAGTAATGACAGGGTCAGGGTCTTGGAAAGTAATGACAGGGTCAGGGTCTTGAGGAATGGTGACAGGGTCAGGGTTTTGAAAAGTTTTGACAGGGTCAGGGCCTTGAGGAGTAGTGACAGGGTCAGGGTCTTGAGAAGTAGTGACAGGGTCAGGGTCTTGAGGAATGGTGACAGGGTCAGGGTCTTGAGGAGTAGTGACAGGGTCAGGGTTTTAAGAAGTAGTGACAGGGTCAGGGTCTTGGAAAGTAATGACAGGGTCAGGGTCTTGAGGAATGGTGACAGGGTCAGGGTTTTGAAAAGTTTTGACAGGGTCAGGGCCTTGAGGAGTAGTGTCATGGTCAGGGTCTTGAGAAGTAGTGACAGGGTCAGGGTCTTGAGGAATGGTGACAGGGTCAGAGTCTTGAGAAGTAATGACAGGGTCAGGGTCTTGGAATGTAATGACAGGGTCAGGGTCTTGAGGAATGGTGATAGGGTCAGGGTCTTGAGAAGTATTGACAGGGTTAGGGTCTTGAGGAGTAGTGACAGGGTCAGGGTCTTAAGAAGTAGTGACAGGGTCAGGGTCTTGAGGAGTAGTGACAGGGTCAGGGTTTTGAGCAGTAGTGACAGGGTCAGGGTCTTGAGGAGTAGTGACAGGGTCAGGGCCATGAGGAGTAGTGACAGGGTCAGGGTCTTGAGGAGTAATGAGAGGGTCAGGGTCTTGAGGAATAGTGACAGGGTCAGAGTCTTGAGAAGTAATGACAGGGTCAGGGTTTTGGAAAGTAATGACAGGGTCAGGGTCTTGAGTAATGGTGACAGGATCAGGGTCTTGAGAAGTATTGACAGGGTTAGGGTCTCGGGGAGTAGTAACAGGGTCAGGGTCTTGAGGAGTAGTGACAGGGTCAGGGGGGACAGGGTCTTGAGCAGCCAACAAAGGCTACATAATCTATTCTGAACTAGCAGGGGATCTTTGGACACATAAATCTATTAATAATGGTAATGGAAAGAATATATCTCATACCAGCATTTCCTGTTTGTATTTTGAGTGTTTTTGAGTCTATTCTCAACAAATCTCTGCTATTAGCTACAATGATAAGAAGTAGGTACTTTTGAAAAGCCCTATAACGCACCCTGCCATACTTGACAAGTTGAGGAGTGTTTTGAGTTCCAAGTGCTGCAGCATCCTCCAAATTCACTAAAACTCAATCCAACTGAGTATCTGTAGATTGTTTAGGACCCACATATTCGATCCACAATAACTTCACAACTTAAATATTTGATTAGCACTGCTAATATCAAACAAACTCTTACAACAAAAGGATTCAGGTCCATATTAAATTATGACAATTTAGGATGTGCTGATCCAACGGGAAATTTCAGAAAGCCTTACTAATAGCTAATTATTTCCTTCCTTTGTCTGCTTATACAACAAAAAGAGATACATGTATTACACTTGATGACACTTGATGTCCCATCTTCAGGTACTACAGTTCAGGGGAGCGCTGTGAAAAGTGTGACCGTTCCTGTGAACAGTGCTCAGGCCCGGGGCCAGATGCCTGCAGGGTTTGTACACCACCCATGTTGGACCTGCAAGGCACCAGGCAGTGTGTGGATCAATGTCCGCAGCGCTTTTTTGAGAGCGGCCACAGCTGCAGACAGTGCCACACCAGCTGCAAGTCCTGCACAGGTGCTTCTGTTATTACAGTTCATTTTATCAGATTCTATAGGGCTAACATCAACTCAGTTCATCACTGTATGCCATCCCTTATTTGATCACAAATTATTATTCCTGGAAGATCGATCTTGTTCCGTTTGATTAGTCAGTACCACTGTCAACAGCATGCTATAGATACACCAATTTAATACAACCTGTTGACTTAACCATTAAGGTATTAAAGTAATAACTAGATAAATACATTTATGTTCCCATGTAATTCTAAAGAAACTGCTCAGCTGTATTCTCTGTAAGAATGAGGTTTGACTTACTAACCTTCCAATTGTGAATCACTTTCCAGTTTAAAAGTATATTCTGGGTTCAAAACAAGTTAAGCTTAAATCAACAGACTTTACGGTACATTTATCTTGCAGAAACACAGTTCCCAGAGACTGTCACTTCATCAGAAAGTTCTTGCAACCAGGGAAACTACTGTGGTTTATTTTTTGTGGTTTATATTCATCATGAAAGTCCATTTCATGTTGCACTGCTGTCAGGGGAGCACCAGGATATTTCCCGGGGGCCTGAAGGTCAATCATAAATCTGCTCTACCCAACCTTACTTCACTTACCGATTGCACCCTCAACCCAACCCCTCTTTCCCACATCTTCACTTAGCAATCAAAGCCCCCTTCACTCTTTACTTACTAATCGCACCCCTAGACGCCACACTCCCACCCCCCGCTTTGCACTTACTGAACGCATACTTCAGTTACCAATCGCACTCCCCCCTGCCCCTCACTTACCAATTCAACCCCCTCCACATCTTCACTTACCAATCAAAGCCCCCACCCCACCGCTCTTCACTTACCAATCAAACTCAACCCCCTTCACTTACCAATCACACCCTTAGCCACACCCCCACCCTCCATTCTTCACTTACTGAACACACACCCCCCCCCTTCAGTTACCGATCGCACTCCCCTCCCGCCCCACACTTACCAAACGTAACCCCCCCTCCCCACCTCTTTACTTACAGATGAAAGCCCCGCCCCACTTTTTACTCAATGATCGCACTCTTAACCCCCCACAGCTCTTCACTTACCGATCAAACTCACCCCCCCTTCACTTACCAATTGCAGCCCGAGCCACACCCCCACCCTCTGCTCTTCCCTTTCTGAACACACATCCCCCTCTTTAGTTACTGATCGCACTCCCCTCCCGCCCCTCACTTACCAAACACAACCCCCCCTCCCCACCTTTTCGCTTACAGATCAACGTCCCCCCTCTGAACGCCCCCCCCTCTCTTCAGTCACCAAATCGCACTCCCCTCCCGGAACACAACCCCTCTCCCCACCTCTTTACTTAGCGATCAAAGCCCACGCTGCTCTTTATTTACCGATCGCACTCTTAACCCCCCCCCCTCCGCTCTTCACGTACCGATCAAACTCAACCCCCCCCCCTTCACTTACCGATTGCACCCCTAGGCACCCCCCCTTGCTTCTCACTTACTAAACACACACTCTTCAGTTATCGATTCACACCCCCTGATCGCACTTACCAATCGCAACCCCCTGCCCCCCTCCCCACCTATTCACTTACCGATCAAAACTCTTCCCCTCCTGCTCTTCACTTATCGATCACATTCTTAACCCCTCCCACTGCTCTTCACTTACCGATCACATTCTTAACCCCTCCCACTGCTCTCCACTTACCGATCACATTCTTAACCCCTCCCACTGCTCTTCACTTACCAATCACATTCTTAACCCCTCCCACTGCTCTCCACTTACCGATCACATTCTTAACCCCTCCCACCGCTCTTCACTTACCAATCACATTCTTAACCCCTCCCACTGCTCTTCACTTACCGATCACATTCTTAACCCCTCCCACCGCTCTTCACTTACCAATCACATTCTTAACCCCTCCCACTGCTCTTCACTTACCGATCACATTCTTAACACCTCCCACCGCTCTCCACTTACCGATCACATTATTAAACCCTCCCACCACTCTTCAATTACCAATCACACTCTTAACCCCTCCCACCGCTCTTCACTTACCAATCACATTCTTAACCCCTCCCACAGCTCTCCACTTACCGATCACATTCTTAAACCCTCCCACCGCTCTCCACTTACCGATCACATTCTTAACCCCTCCCACTGCTCTTCACTTACCGATCACATTCTTAACACCTCCCACTGCTCTCCACTTACCGATCACATTCTTAACCCCTCCCACCGCTCTTCACTTACCGATCACATTCTTAAACCCTCCCACTGCTCTCCACTTATCGATCACATTCTTAACCCCTCCCACTGCTCTCCACTTACCGATCACATTCTTAACCCCTCCCACTGCTCTTCACTTACCAATCACATTCTTAACCCCTCCCACTGCTCTCCACTTACCGATCACATTCTTAACCCCTCCCACCGCTCTTCACTTACCAATCACATTCTTAACCCCTCCCACTGCTCTTCACTTACCGATCACATTCTTAACACCTCCCACCGCTCTCCACTTACCGATCACATTCTTAAACCCTCCCACCACTCTTCACTTACCAATCACACTCTTAACCCCTCCCACCGCTCTTCACTTACCAATCACATTCTTAACCCCTCCCACAGCTCTCCACTTACCGATCACATTCTTAAACCCTCCCACCACTCTTCACTTACCAATCACATTCTTAACCCCTCCCACCACTCTTCACTTACCAATCACATTCTTAACCCCTCCCACCGCTCCCCACTTACTGATCACATTCTTAACCCCTCCCACCGCTCTCTACTTACCGATCACATTCTTAAACCCTCCCACCACTCTTCACTTACTGATCAAACTCAACCCCTCCCCTTTTACTAACTGATTACACTCCTAGCCACACCCCACCCCTCCCGCTCTTCAGTTCCGCCACTGGCTGCTGTATAAGACTTATTACAGATACTGACTTATAACTGCTTATTACAGATATACCTATGGCCCGCAAAACTGAACAAGTTTACTCTGTTGTTATCAAGGAATAACATACCTCGCAATGTCTTGACTGACCAATCAGAATCAAGTACTACAGAGAGCTGTGTAATAAAAAATGTATATGCATCCCGAAGTTTTCATTCGGCATTTTTACTTGATACTGAAAATGTACTGTAAAAATATGGACGAAAAACATGGCGAACAAGGTGAATTCCTGCAAAAATGAAATATTTACAGATGAAATACCAAGTGTCGCCACAAAATGTAAATCAACAGGATCTGCGTGCTAAAATCTGTGTGCCTTCTGGCCTTCCAGTGCAAAGTATACCACTTAGCAACTTTATTCTTAGCCAATAGCCAATCATAGCCATAACAGTCAAGCCTCGTCTTCACTGGAGTTAGTGGACTCACCAAGCCCATTTAAAGTGCAGTGTATTTATAACATGTGCACAAAAAAGCGACTACGATGATCTTTAACTGCTAACTGTGACTTCCTGGAGGGCTGGAAATTTGTTTAATAATGTTGTTTGATCATTTTGATAGCGTATTGTTGACTTTTTGAAGAATGAAACAATTGAGATCGCTATCATTTGAATAACTTTCTCTTACAGTCGTCCATGTCCCTGTATGATTTTCAGATAACACTCCACAGGGTTGTGTGACGTGTGACTGGGGCAGCGTCCTGCAGGATGGGGTTTGTTATCCTCGCTGTGAGGAAAGCCGATATTACTCGCAAGATGTAAGTGTGGCCATTTTTGACCGCATTAATTTTTCAGTCGTTCAAATGGAAATACGACAACTATTATCACTGCACATTCTTGCTAAATTGTATTGAAATATGAGCCAGCATTTCCCTGTGGTAACAAACACTAGCCCGTCTATAACTGATAAGGAAACCATGCACCGTCCGAAGACTTTTAAAGAGATAACATGCTTTTATTAGCAAAATAATTTGGCAACCACTCGCGTTGATCAATAACCATAATAAAACCATTTACAGATGCAGCTTTGTATTAGAGACAAGTGTAAAGGTTTTAAGGACACTATAGAGAGATGTAAGAGAATTTACATGTGAAATGCACATCAGTGTTGAAGAAGTCAAACGTTGCATGACTAGTGTAAAAAGGGCAGAACATAATTTCCATATTATTCACGTCTTTCTGGCAAAACACTTCCTAACTCATAACAAAAATTCAATTCAATTCAATTCACCTTTATTTGTATAGCGCTTATACAATGTAGATTGTGTCAAAGCAGCTTCACATAGAAGGTCATAGTAAATAGGAACAGTGTAGTTCAGTTTGTAGTGTTTAAGTTCAGTTCAGTTTAGCTCAGTTCAGTGTGGTTTAATAATCACTACTGAGAGTCCAAATATTGAAGGGCAAATCCAACGATGCGCAGCTCTACAGATCCCGAACCATGCAAGCCAGTGGCGACAGCGGAGAGGGAAAAAAACTTCACTAATGGCGGAAGTGAAGAAAAAAAACCTTGAGAGAAACCAGACTCAGTTGGGCACGACCATTTTAATTTCTCCGCTGGCCAAACGTCTTGTGCAGAGCTGCAGTCTCAGTGGCGGAGGCTGGAAGCTGGCCTCAGCGAAGACTCTCTGTCTCTGGAGCGTCACAGGAATCAGTCTCATGTTCTCCACTCCTCCATGTCCACCACAGTAGCTGCTCAGGATACGGCCTGGTCCAGGATATGGAAACCTTGGGATCATCTCGTCGTTGGTCTTGGATCGAATCAGTGACTCTGCATAGTCTGAGGGCCTCGGGAAGAGTATCCCCAGGTGGAAATGGAGAATAAAGAAAATAATTAGCGTAGCTGCTGTTCATAGTGTATATAAACTAGATGCAAAACCTGTGTGGAAGCCCCCTAAGTGGTGCACTAAGTGTATGCTTTACTGAACAGATAGGTCTTTAATCTAGTTTTGAATTGGGAGAGTGTGTCTGAGCCTCGGACGTTATCAGGAAGGCTATTGCAGAGTTCAGGAGCTATAAATGAGAAGGCTCGACCGCCTTTCAAAATCAGTCCAAGGCACTTGAAAGATGTGGAAAAATATATTAAAAAGCCTTTCTTCACATGGCTAATCTTCAAAAGAACCCACACGTTTGGGCAGAGAGCTGCCCTCATCAGGGTAACAGTGATCAGGTGCGTCTGGTGTTTCTTTTGAATACTCAAGTCTCATGACTCATTAGAATATCGAAACCATACTATAACAATATATTAAACAAGGCCAACTTAACAATCATCATTAATTCAGCATCGATAGAGGGAAGAAAATAAATAAATGGATAAATATAAATATATATAAAAAGAAAGATCAATGTTTTACAACATATTTCTTAAATATTACTATATATATCTCCTCCTGAGACCCCGTCAAGTGACTTGTCACGGTCACCAGCGAGCATAACTCCCTAGATCGCTGGTTTGCAGATAAGGACTACAAATCTGCTTGTAAATGGACTACATATTCAGTCATGCCACACACACTCACACCTGCTCCAAGTCTCTACTGATTACACTCGCACCACCTGAGGATTGTCAGACTGATTACACACACTACTTAAGCAGCACACACACACACACTCACTTCCCTGGCCGAGTCTTGTTATCTGTAAAGTGACATTACAACGCGTTTCTCCTTAGTCTTGTTCCTCTGTGTTTTTGATCTTTGCCTGGTTTCCCTTTCTCCTTGTCTGCCGCCTGTTTACCGACCTCTCGCCTGTGTTTAAGGTCACAGTTTACTGATGATTTATATCATTATAAAGATAATCCAGGGCTCCCAAAATCTCTCCATGCAGCCCGGCGGGCCAGTGGGAGGAAAATATATTTCAATGGCTTTACATTCTCTCACAAAGCTGATTCGACAGCAATTAATCCACTTGTTGATTATAAAGGAGAAAAGCCACATTGGGTGACGCGCTGGCGCAGTGGGTAGCATGCTTGCCTCACAGCAAGAAGGTCGCTGGTTCGAGCCTCGGCTGGGTCAGTTGGCGTTTCTGTGTGGAGTTTGCATGTTCTCCCGTGTTTGTGTGGGTTTCCTACAGGTGCTTCGATTTCCCCCACGGTCCAAAAAAAAAGCGCTATAGGTGAATTGCGTAGGCTAAATTGTCCGTAGTGGGAATCAGTTGCGAGTCCTGTAATCATGTACTTACAGTATACACTATAAATGAGGAGGACTTCTCTCCTCCTGATTGTCTGAATGCAGAAACAGCGGACAGCAGTACATAAGGTCTCTTTCCCTGTCTATTCCAACCATTAGCCCTGCTGCTGATCTGGAGATTTAGACCATGTGTGAACACAGCAGCACGGATATAGGTGATGTGTCTGAATGGGAACAAACTCAACTGATAAAAGACAAAGTCCGCCATTCATCAATACTCGTACAGCTCTCTCGACAAAACTGCTTGCTGCACACAAACAGATTGGCTGTATTGGCACTGACAGCATCGCGGGGAACGCCATGCAACAAACCTCAATTGAGTTTATTCAATTCCCCTATAGCGCATGTGTTTGGACTGTGGGGGAAACAGGAGCACCCAGAGGAAACCAACGCCAACACGGGGAGAACATGCAAACTCCACACAGAAACGCCTACTGACCCAGCTGGAACTTGAACAAGCAACCGTCTTGCTACGAGGCGACAGTTCTAACCACTGAGCCACCATGCCACCCTCAACACACACAAATCTAAACGCGGCGATTTTGTAACAGCACACAGATCACAGCGAGCGCTTGAACTGAGTTACTGAAAAGTAAAAGTCATTCTGCATATACCCTACTCTAGCAATATTGCCATTGCCAAACAGAACCTTTGCCTCATGTCTTTTTCAATGCCGTCAGGGTGTTTGTGAACCCTGCGACGGGTCCTGTAAACACTGCTCTGCTGCCGGGCCCCACAGCTGCCTCACCTGTCGCCCAGGATTCGCCCTTCATGCCATTGACAGCCAGTGTTTGCCCTGCTGCCAGTCGGAGCAGACAGAGATGAACTGCTGCCTCTGCGACTCCGGCTCAGGTATTACCCTCGTTTATACTTCATTTAGAGGTTTAGATAACACTTTACTAGAGAGAGAAATATGGGGTGGCATGTGTCAAAAAATATGATTGATGACGGTCACGCCCACTTCAGGTTTAAGCCCCGCCCCTTTTAATATAAATTTTTTTTTAATATATTTTTTCATATTTAATACATAATCAATAAAACTGAATCAAATAAAGGCTTGGAATATTTCACTTTGTATGTAGTGAACTAATGTAACACACAAGTTTCACTTTTTGAAAAAAACTATTGAAATAAATGGACTTTCCCCTCAATATTAAATTTTTTTGGCACATACGCATTTATGGCGTACATAGTCAGAATTATTAGCCCCCCTTTGAATTTTTTCTCTTTTTTAAGTATTTCTCAAATGATGTTTAACAGAGGAAGGAAATTTTCACAGTATGTCTGATAATATTTTTTCTTCTGGAGAAAGTCTTATTTGTTTTATTTCAGCTAGAATAAAAGCAGTTATTAATTTTTTAAAATCCATTTTAAGGTCAAAATTATTAGCCCCTTTAAGCTATATATTTTCTGATAGTCTACAGAACAAACCATCGTTATACAGTAACTTGCCTAATTACCCTAACCTGCCTAGTTAACCTAATTAACCTAGTTAAGCCTTTAAATGTCCCCTTAAGCTGTATAGAAGTGTCTTGAAAAATATCTAGTCTAATATTATTTACTGTCATCATGTCAAAGATAAAATAAATCAGCTATTACAAATGAATTATTAAAACTAATTTGATTGGAAATGTGCTGAAAAATTAAGGAAAAAATAAACAGGGCTAATAATTCAGGGGGGCTAATAAGTCTGACTTCAACTGTATACACTCATGAGCAATAAACCAAGCGCTCACTTTACAAATGAAGAAGAAATAAATATAAATGAATATCATATGACATATATCATCATATATCATAAATATAAATGTTTTCCTGCAGCAGCTCCACTGAAAAAAGTGTCGCATGCAAAACTGTTGCAAACTATTTATTTGTGTTGAATTTAAACAAACAAATTAAATTTAATAATGTTCAACTTAATTTGTTTGTTTAAATTCAGCCCAAATAAATTGTTTACAAACACTTATTGTAATAAAAATGGAGTAAATCCAAGGAATCATCTTTGAATATTTTTTTTCAGTGTAGTTGATATCCTGTTACTTACGAATAAACGTGTCCATTTAAATTCTTGTCTAATATTTCAATTACTCACCCTCTGATTGTTGTTTTTTTGTTTTAAATGTAAAACAAGGGAAAATAAAACAAATAACTTTCGTTAGAAGAAAAAATTCCTTTTTGTTTTTTTTAATGTACCATACATTTTTATATTCTAGGGATAAAATATGGTATTTCCAACACAATCTCACGGCAATACGTAACTTTTTGATTTAGTGGCTAATTCGTATGAATTCGTATGATCTAATTTGTACAATTTAGTACGATTTGCTCATACCCCAATGACGGTTGGGTTTAGGGGTGGGGTTAGGTGCCACGCCTCCTTTTTAAAATCTTACAATTTCGTACGACTGAACTACTATACGAATTCGTACAAATTAACTGACAAAACGTAAAATACTTACGTTTTCTCGTGAGATCAGGCTGGTATTTCTAATGATTTAATCAAATGAATTACTTTTTTGGAAATCACCAAGCGACCCCTGCCTCATTGTCCCGCGACCCCCACTTTGCGAACCAATTGCATAGATCACCCACAAATGAAACTTTCTTCAATTTACTCGCACTCTACCGATTCTAAAGTTTAATAAATTTCTGAAGAACGTTGTGGGGAGCAACTATTAACATCCATCAAAGTTTATTTGATGTATATCTACACTGAGGAAAGGCAGAGGGTTGCTCTTCTGTCTGGGCCTTCCACGCATTTCTAGACCTCCCTTTCTTCATGTGTTCAACACCTTTTTTTTATTGCGTCTTTTCATTTTATTAAACAGAACTTCATTTGTCAACTAATTAATATTGTTTTCATTGCGTATACGGAATACTTTCCAACATCTGCTGAAAAAGTCAACAGCACCTTTAGAAAATAGGTTTTCTGAGAAAAATGGAGACGTTCAATACTTATTTCCCCAGTGTATGCATTATTTTTGAAAGCATCCTCATTTTACAGCATTTTTACAAAGCTCTTCTGGATTTAGTTTGTCTCAGTTTGTTTCGTTTCGTTTCGGTTTGACAGTAAAAAAGTCAATTCACTGGCATTCTCTCTCTCTTTTACAGCGTTGTGTCTTGAAGCGCCTGTACAAAGTGAAAGTCAGGACGACATTATTCTGCGGTCCAAAGCAGTCCAGCATGCGTCTGCAGCCTTACCCGCAGCTCTACTGCTAGCTGTAGTTCTAGCTCTAGTGGTGTTCGCCCTGGTACAAGCAAGAGCCAAAAAAAGGCTATGCTGGAGGCGGAGCTATGAGCGGCTCAGCGGAGTGGCCCGAGAAGAGCCCAGACCTCGACCGATGCCACACGGCGTCCCAGAGCCAGAAGACAGCGGGGACGAGGTGGATGTGGTCTACACTAGTCGGGATGGATCAGTCTATCGGCGCTACGGCTTCATTCATGAGCCGGACACTGAGGAGGAGCAGGACGAAGAGGACAGTACTGAAAACACACACCTCAGCAGAGCTTAGAATACAGATGTTTGATATACAGCGCAAAAGTCTTAGGCCACTAGAAACAGATGCATAAGCAGAATCAGGATTCATTTTATGATTCAAATATAGCAAGCAAGTTTATTTGATGTATATCTACACTGAGGAAAGGCAGAGGGTTGCTCTTCTGTCTGGGCCTTCCACGCATTTCTAGACCTCCCTTTCTTCATGTGTTCAACACTTTTTTTTTCATGCGTCTTTTAATTTTATTAAACAGAACTTCATTTGTCAACTAATTAATATCGTTTTCATTGTGTATATGGAAAACTTTCCAACATCTGCTGAAAAAGTCAACAGCACCTTTAGAAATATGTTCAATATATGGGACGTTCAATACTTATTTCCCCAGTGTATGCACTATTTTTGAAAGCATCCTCATTTCACAGCATTTTTACAAAGCTCTTTTGGATTTAGTTTGTCTCAGTTTGTTTCATTTCGTCCAAATGTCACTGTATAAATCACAATTAATGATAAAAATAATCTGGAGTAATATGGATATCTAATATAATATGCAATATAATATTTAAACTCACATGCTACATACAAATATAGAAATACCCAACTATTCAACCATTTTGGGGGTGAAAATAAGAGTGGCCTAAGACTTTTACACAGTACAAATATTACTAATAATTCACGCACATTTCTGTGGTCAAAAGCCACTGGATTGGAAGATGGTACTGATAGACAACTCAGCGTTATCGGTGGTAAATTGACACATGATAGCATATTTTAGGTGCTGCGTTTATGATTATGTACTGTGTATATTTATCTGGAATTTGAGAATATTGCTGCCGGTCTGTGTACTGTAGATTACTGTAATATAACCGTTTCCATGATTTAATGTTAATAATGATGAAGTGGTAACAGAATACTTTCTCTTTTGTTTGATTAAGAGGGTTTTTTATAGAGATTCTATCATGTTTTCTTATTAAAGATTATACAACTCATTCCTGATGAGCTCTTTTCCATCTTTTTAGAAACTGTTTCGATGAATGCAAGAGGTTTATTTTAATCTGAAATTCCTTTTTAACCTCGCTGAAGTGTTCGTAACTAATTATGTGGTTTAAAGCAAGGGTGTAGACGAGACAAAAAGTAAACCCTTGGGCTTAATTAAGACTTTGAAGCTCTGCCGGTGAAAACTGAATCAGTAGTATCAATGCTCAATCATTCATTCTTTTTTTTTCAGCCTAATCCCTTATTTATCAGGGCTCGCCACAGCGGAATGAACCACCAACTATTCCAGCATATGTTTTACACAGAGGATGCCCTTCTAGCCGCAACCCAGTACTGGGAAACACCCATACACACTCATTCGCACACATACAACATGGCACTAGTTCAGTTAAGCAATTGCCTTATAGCCTACTCCTCTTTCATTTTCTATTTTGGAGAAGAGAGAGGAGAACAAAGTATCACTGCTTGAAATATTTAGCATGTTTTCGTAATTGATTCATTAATACGCATCAGACTCAGTGTGCCAGGTTTGGTTACGTGATACATTTTTCGGCATATTAATATGAAAAACGCATACGAACACTTCGGACTTCAGTGTGCAAAGACCTTAAGGCCTTCCTCCATATTCAGTCATGGCGTTTAGTTTTAATGTATGCGAGTGTCAGAAAGTTAACCTGCTGCCAGGCCGGGATTAAGAATTCAGAGACCCCTGGGCACAATGTCTTGTAGGCCTATAGTTGAATATAATATTTTTTAATAAAAATAATCTATAATGTATTGTCTGCATTTTTAAAATAAACGATATACAGTACATATATTTCTAGTCTATAAAGATTTAATTTAATTTTAAAGCATTTAAAGCACACTTTGAAAGAAAATACTAACACACCTAGTGAAAATTACTGGATTTTAATATACAGTACTTGTTCAAGTTTACTGAAGCGGTGCTAAAATATATATTTAAGGGTATTTTTTAACTTTGACAAACTTATAATGCATATGATTTGGATAGAACACCTCTCCAATACAGTTCTTTGAGTCCTCCATAATACACACACTTATTAATGATTCCCACTTGTCTTCCTCGTGATGAAGAGTAAGCAAAATCTGATATGTAGTGGGGGAAAAAATAAGACGCTGTTCATCAGATGCTGGATTCGAACCGGTATCGTGATCGATCGCGTCAAAACATGTTGCCATGCGCTTTAAAGGGCACATAGTTTACCTCTATTTTATGATTTATTAATAATATGATGGTTCTTCTGAGTGTGCTAGTTTAGGTTCAGTTTAAAACACAGTTCAGATTGTTTTAAAGTACGCCCAGCCGCCGACTTGAAGCGCCGTTGAGTGTACCCTGATAGAAACCTATGTTTAGAATTCTAAAATCCATGGCGCTGCGTCAGGTACAGCAGCTCCTAGTTAAGATCACAGGGAAATGCAAACGGCTGAAGTATAAGGTAGACTCAATGAGAAGTACACATGTTTGCAAACCTACCTAAAGATACAACCAATAATTCTGATTAGAGCGATAATGTGGAGAATATTGATCTTGTGTTGAGCCCAATGAGTCTTGCATCTACAAATAGAGCTAGCGTGTTCATTTAGTGATATCGCTTCCACTCACGCTGAAAATGGCGGACGTGAATTAACAAACTGAGGATATGATGACGCGCCTGTCAATCAATATTGGTGGGCGGGGGGACCGCTCTCCTACGTAAAGTTGCGGTCGATTTGAAAACAGCTCCAATTGGTCCATAGTTTTTTATGTTGTTAAATTGAAAAAAAAGCACTGGGTGTGCTTAGATCACCCCAATATGACAGTCTATACACCATACATGCACATATGTCTGTCCAAACAGCTTGAAAAGTAGATTTTTCACCATAGGTGCTCTTTAAGAGCCACGCCACTCACGCTGCTGTTGGCTGCGCTCTTTAGTTATGTTGTCTCTGTCAATCAAACGGTGACGGGCGTGAATCGCTTAACTAGCTTATTCCAACAAGGTGCGCTATTTGCACATAGCCTAAATAGACACTCGAAATTCGGCATTCCCCACCCCAGTACGGGCCCCTGGGCCTGTGCTCATACTGCCCATTGGTTAATCCGGCCCTGCCTGCAGCTATAAAAATCAATCTGCTGCATCTGACTTTAATCTAACATAATCACCCCGTGGGGTCGCAATCCTATAAAGAAAAAACATGAAAGGCTGATGGCTTTTTAATTGCATGTTGTTGTTTTTTTTAATGTAACCATACATTTTTATATTCTAGGGATAAAATATGGTATTTCCAACACAATCTCACGGCAATACGTAACTTTTTGATTTAGTGGCTAATTCATATGAATTTGTACGATCTAATTCGTACAATTTAGTAGGATTTGCTCATCCCCCAATGACGGTTGGGTTTAGGGGTGGGGTTAGGTGCCACGCCTCCTTTTTAAAATCGTACAATTTCGTACGACTGAACTACTATACGAATTCGTACAAATTAACTGACAAAACGTAAAATACTTACGTTTTCTCATGAGATCAGGCTGGTATTTCGAGTGATTTAATCAAATGAATTAGTTTTTTGGAAATCACCAAGCGACCCCTGCCTCATTGTCCCGCGACCCCCACTTTGCGAACCAATTGCATAGATCACCCACAAATGAAACTTTCTTCAATTTACTCGCACTCAACCGATTCTAAAGTTTAATAAATTTCTGAAGAACGTTGTGGGGAGCAACTATTAACATCCATCGTCTGTTTTTCCCAACAACCTTCAGTGGATCTTCTCTTGTGTTTAACACAAGAAACTCAAACAGGTTTGAAACAAGTGGAGGATGAGTAAATGAAATTATTAGTGCCTGAACTGTCCCTTTCAGTACTGAAGATCCACAAAAAAAGAACCAAAATAAAAGTAGTCAGGCTACATATCTGGTAACAAAAACACAGTCTGCTTCCTCAAAGAGACCAATAGATTTAGCTGAAGACATCTGACACTTTAATTGCTGTAATCCGTTCTCTCAATGCCTATTCTCTTGCTGGACAAGTGCAGAGTTTCATCATATAGAAACGCTGTACTTCAATCCTTTACTAAAGCAGGAGGTTGAAGAATGTTCTTCGATTGCCTGCCATTGAACAAACATTATATAAATATACCAAATGACTTTTAATAATCAACATGCTGTTCAGGTAGGCAGCACATGACACATTCAGATGAATTCAAGGGTTGTGTGTCTGGTCTTGCCCGACTGCACTGATCTTCATCAATCCAGATGAAGATAAAATTCTTTAGATAAAACTCTTTAAGTCTCCACTGGTGCATTCAAGTCATGATTTGAGTCGTCACCAGTGGTGTAAAGTAACTATTTAAACTACTGCGAGTAGTTTTAAAAAAAAGGGTGCTCAGAAAATTCAGTCCTGTGATTCCTGTCCAATCAAATCGCACACAGAAGAGGTAAATCGCATCGTACTGAACTACCTCAAGACATGAGCGATTTGTAACTGCAGCAAACAGTTTGGAAGCATTAAAAGTGTCCAAGAAGACGTCCAAGATCATCACACGTAATGACCCAGAGACTGTTTAGATGCACGTCACTGATGAGAAGATGGCGGATGTTTACTGTATGCTGACCGAAACACGCAGCAGGCATAAGACATCAACATGACGTCAGATTGACTTTGTACCCCAACATTGCATTTTGTTTGGAGATGAAAATCGTCAGTGTCCAACCTAAAGCCAACTAAATATCAACGTCTAATGATGTTACAGCTTGACGTTGTGTGGACATTCCTACTATGACGTCTATCAGACGTTGGATTTGGGTTGCCATACCTGACTAATAAACATCAGTATTTAATGTCAACGTGATGTTTGTTTAAGATGTTGGCTCCATGTCGGATTTTGGTCACTTTCCAACACAACCGAAAGTCAACCAAATATCAACGTCATTTGACGTCGTTATTGGACATCAAAATAACGTTGTCCTTAGACACTGACACTTCGAAAGTTCAAGTTCCAAAACTCCAGACCATAAGAATGAAGGATGCCTGAAAGTTCCCGGATGTGTTCTTCATCACATCGAGGACACAACGATGCAGACTTGAGTGCAGCGCTCACTTTAGGGGCCCTATCATACACCCGGCGCAATACGGCACAAGGCGCGACGCAGTTGTTGCTTGCTAAGTCGTTTTGACGTTTTGCGCCACGCTGTTTAAATAGCAAATGCATTTGCGCTCATATGTGCGTTCTGATCTAAAAAGGGAGACATGTTGAGGCGCATTGCTGCCGCGTTGCTATTTTGAGGAACTTAAATAGACGGTTCAATAGACTGAATCAAATCAGGTCTATAGTCCAGCACAGAGCGCGTTAGTTGTGCGCCTCGCTTACACATTGCTTAATACAGATATGGTGTACAGCAATACGCAAATATCATTATAAATGAAAAATAATACAAATTTTAAGGATAATTATAGGATATAATAAGGATATATAGCCTGTAGGATATAAATATAAAGGATTAAAATATTACAAAAATATTATTTTCTAGCCTACATCAATGTAAAAACCATACTTTCATGTCTTCTTCATCTCGGGGGGCTTTTTCAGTTTATTCATGACAATTTGCTTTTGTATAATGTTATTATTATTAGCTGTATTATTTATTATATGCATATTTATATTTGTTATATTTAAAACAAGCTTAGATTTGTCCATCTGTCAGGTTTTAGACCATATAGGGCACAGCATGTGTATTTGGATCTCAGTGGATCTCAGTGTTTTGACCACACTTCATTATTATTGTTCATTTATTCGTTTGCTGGAAATTAGAACTGAATTTAGAAATAGTTTTGAAACAAATCTTTGCTCTTAATAAACTAAATTAATTATGTATAGGCTAAAAGATGCCTGTGCATACAACACGTTTCCCTTATCCACGAGAGTGAACGCAAATAATGAGGAGGCTCATCTCTCATTCTCTCGCTGTAGATGCTCTGTTTAACTGTTTACTCTCTAGTGAAGCGTTCAGTTTGTCCACTTACAAAGTCTGCCATATAAGTAGCAAATGCACCATGGCGTGACGCAACTGACTCTTAAAGGGAATGGGAGATGAGACTCTGATTGGTTTATTCTCAAAAAACACCTACAACTCATTAAGAGAATAAGCTCAACCCTGTTTGACCGTGCACCACGGCGCAAAGCGGATTTTTCCGTCCTTCCGTCCAAGTGGATTCTGACACGCCCTTAATGCGTTTGCACCCTGCGCTTTACACTTTGCGCATGGATCGTCAAAATAGAGCCCTAGAAGTCCCAGAAGTCATAGCGGCTGGAGATGGGAAGCGCAGCATTTGATAGCCTATAGATTTATTATTAAGGTTCAGAGATATCACTTATTTACCTCAGGAGTTAAATAAGCGAGACGGTGAAAGTAAACATGAACATGAAAAAGTTTATAAAGGCATAAACACATTAAGTGTGTTAATTTGCTGAAATTTCTATTATAATTAGTTTTATTTGTATTGTGCAACATATATTTATAATATTTTTATGCATAGTGTAATATATATTGAAAAAGGGAAAATCAATAACTCGTTGTATAAATGCTGTAATGTTTACATAATTTACATTAAAAACGCGTGAAGGTCACGTGACCATCAAGAAGAACGCAGCATCTCATTTCTCACAGTTCTCTGTCCTCGCGAGTTCGTTCTTTCGAGGTAACTTGGCAAGACCACTCTCCACAAGAACGTGAGTCCGTTTTCTTTGTTCTTGGAATTGAGAAACAGCCATTGGCTAGACGTTGAATTTTGGTCACCTGACGTCACGACCTAAATCTAACCTAATATTAACGTCTATGTCTATTATTACCGTTATGAACGTAAATGACGTTGTGTGCCTGCTGGGCAATAACTAAATGCACTACAGAATGTTACGTTTACACACATCTACAAATTACATGTAAACGCATCAGCTTTTTACAGTGTAATACTCACTACTCTTGAGTACTTCTGAAAGCTCTACTTTTTACTCATACTTAGAGTAATATTTACCACAGATACTTTTACTCTACTTGCACTACATTTTTAGATTTTTCAGTACTCTATGCACCACTATTCACATTTCAAGCGACCAAACTTTTGTTAAGGGTGCACCCTGATTTTCAAGATGCATTGTAGGGCTTTTCAGAGAGCGAACGTTTCAGTGCACTAGAAAAATTTAGAGATTAAGACAGCAATTAAAACAGCTGACTGCTTAATAAGTGCACAAATAAGGAAGCCGACATTTTCAGCATACCAAAACGGCTTTGACGGTCACGCAACTTTACAGCCCATGTTTGAACGTTTTATTTGACTATAATAATGTTTAACCATTGCCAAACTGCATTCTCATTATAGAAACATGGAACTGACTTTCAAGTTTGTGTTTGCTTTTATTTTTTATACAGCTACTAGACACTTTCATGAGCTACATTATGTTAAAATGAGCAACTTACTGTTGACTTGAGATTAATCAGAGCACTAGCGAACACCCCAGTCCAGCTCAAACACTTTCAAGTACTGACGCATCAGCAAATGTGTGTCTAAGTGTGTTTGACAAGCTGATCTTATTGTAAACTCGACTGCAGACTACTTCATAGTGTCGCCTTTGAAACACTCCTCTTGAAACGCACCTCAAAACTCAAACCTTTAACTTCGTGAAGTTTGTATGGGCTTTAAATTGTAAGCATGTTTAAATCACCACAAATCCCTCCAACAATATCCAGTTATGCAATAAACTCTCCGCGTTAGTCATATTGGTCAATATTGAACGTAAGGGGTCAAAATGCCAGCACATTAGTCATACGAATAAGAGCGAATATATAATTTAATTTGGAAATCCAGTGTAATTCTAGAGCAAAATTATGAATTTGCGTACATATAATTGAGGCAGAGATTCAAATATAGATTGTATGAGATATATTCTACTATTGAATGATAAAATGGATGACCGGTTTAGTCATGTGGTCCTTATTGTTCCCCTAGATGTTTATTTAAGAGGCAAACATGCCCTTTTTTCCTTGTTGATATTTGTTAATGTGTACTGGAAACACGTCAGTGATAGTTTACCAATTCAATTCGTCTTCCCTGTTATATAATCATGTGTCCTACAATACAGATCGAGGTTTCAGATTCTGCTTGTTTAGTCGTGAGATTCAATACTTGCGTCCGGGTTCAAGCATTTAATCATTTTAATGAAAATTACTTCCTTAAATGAAATTTCTAAGCTCTGTTTGTCCCTCAAACAAATACATTCGTCATGATCATGGCGTCTAGATGTGGTGTAGTCCTAAAAAAAGAAAAGGTGGTTTACTATTACACCCGACCCAAATTTTAAATGAAAGTAGGCAAAGAAACGACGAGAGTCAATGTTTTTTTTTATTCATTAGCTATATATATATATATATATAGCTATATACCTGTAACTAGTAGCTTCCATGACGAAGGGAAAAACGAATAATGTCAATAGCCGCGTTTCCACTATCGTGCCTAAAGCGAGCGAGCCAGGGCGAGCCAAGGCCAGTCGCGTTTCCACTATCACTTCCGGGGCGTAATCGGGCCAAAGCGGGGCTTCCTTGGGGCCAGCGTCCGGCCTTTTTCGGCCCGCCGAATACCTTGGGCCAAGGAGGGCCAACTGGGGCTTCGGGGAGAGGTTACGTACAAAGGCGGAGTTTTCCTGTCAGGTAAAGAGGAGACAAGATGCTTTCTTCCCTTACATTTGTTTTGCTATCGCGCTTGATCAACTCACTAAGAAGAAGAAAAAAATCTGTGCTCGAAGTAAATGCCGCTGAACTCAAATGTCCTTATCCAGGGATCGCTGTCTGGCCTTACACCAACAGACCACAAACAGTAAAAAAGCAATCGCTTCGGTGTTCTCCATCTTCCAGCTCTCGTAGTGATGCCAGGTTGTGTTTGTGGTTATAATTTGAGTTTTTCGTTCCCGCTGAAGTGGGCGGGTTGTGTGACGTTTGATTCGGGGGACGTTCTGGGGGCGGTGTTTGCGTGACGCGCTGCGAGCGACTAGCCCGACAGTGGAAACGCGACATGATTTCGGCCTCATTTCTCAACCTCCCGGGCTATTGGCCTGGCCTGGCCTGATTAAAGCCCTGGCTCGCACTGGCCCGATAGTGGAAATGCGGCTATTGTTGTCAATGGTTACAGGTTTCCAACTTTCTTCAAAATATCTTTTCAAAAAAGAAAGACAAACCGGTTTGGAACAAGTAAAGGTTGAGTAAATGATGACAATTTTCATTTTTTGGGAAAACTACCCATTTCAAGAGTTAGAATTTCCCATTTCCCACTTAGATATGCTCGGCATTTAAAGCAGGTTTGGCATGCTGTCCCGGGAGAGAACCCTGAGCTCGGAGATATTTGAACCCAGGGCTCCCGCCCGGTCGATAAGCATATCAGGAGATCCGAGATCAGGAAGGTCTCGAGAGCTCCCCCTTTAGAAAAGGGAGGAAAAGGAGGAGATGGGGTGGAAGGGGGGATTCTTCCAAACGAAGATAGAAACGGTAGGAAGAAAATGATCCATTTATAGTAAACTAGGATCACTCTGATTGGATTATTACTGATTACAGATGAGCGGCCAGACGTGCTCAATCATATCACGTGCTCCTCTCGAAATTAGTTTATGAAACTTCACTTAAAAAGAAAAAAAATTAAACAAATGTATTCGTTTTAAAGGGAGATGCTAATAGTCTAATCCTATTTAATGATTTATGTTTAGCTAATAGGTGACGCAGTGGCGCAGTAGTGTCACCTCACAGCAAGAAGGTCTCTGGGTCGAGCCTCAACTCAGTTGGCGTTTCCGTGTGGAGTTTGCATGTTCTCCCTGCGTTCACGTGGGTTTCCTCCGGGTGCTCGGGTTTCCCCCACAGTCCAAAGACATGCGGTAAAGTTGAATTGGGTAGGCTAAATTATCCATCGTGTATGAGTGTATGTGTGAATGAGTGTGTGTGGATGTTTCCCAGAGATGGGTTGCAGCTGGAAACCTGCGTAAAGACGTGCTGGATAAGTTGGCGGTTCATTCCACTGTGACGACCACGGATTAATAAAGGGACTAAGCCGAAAAGAAAATTAATGAATGAATGTTTAGCTAATAGTGCCCCCCCCCCCCCCCTCTACGATAATAGTGCCTCTACGACTGACTGTATGTATACAGTATGTAGCTTATATAATCATATTAATACTGAAAAAAAAGAGTCAATCAAGATTGTTACAACAATTTAGTAAACTTTTATTTAACTCAATAGGGCCTGTGCATACATGGAAAGACAGCTTTTTAACTTACTTTCTTTACTGGCTCATCACTTTACATGTAATAGGTTCCTTTAAACATCAATCAGCCATTATTTATGATTGTCACATTCGTGCATGCTTGTTTTAAACCAAACTATTAAGAGTCTGTCTTCTGTTGTCGCTATTATATACTAGTAGTTACCCTTTTAAATCGCATATTGTTACGCGATTAATGAATAGTCTTTGCCTCATCGTTTATAGTGTTATATATAGTGTCGTTCCCTGTTGCGGTAGACACGATTAAGACAAATGTGAAATACTGTTGTACAGGGGCGATTTAAGGATTTTCATTTTAGGGCGGATCAGGAACAGATCATTTTGGGGTAAACAAAGAAAAATGTGTTATATATATACATTTTAAGTAAGAATTTAAAATAATACACTAAAATTAGGGAAGTTTAATCAGAAAAATAAGTGAGTACACTGAGGGTATATGCAATTATTGATCCTCAGAGGTGGTCATACCCAAACAGCTTGTGGAAAAAAGTAAGCATACTGAGTATACGTGCGTATAGGACTACACCACTGCTGTCTAGGATGACAATAGTTCAATTATTCACTAATGACACATGTAATCTAATATCACATTACGGATATAAGTGTGTTTTCACATTGTTTATCGTTTCATTTGCATCTGAACGTTTTATTCAGACACGGTGATGTGTTGACGTCAGAGTTCAGTGGATCGATTATCGTTTACCTTCAGTGGAATTTAGATTACAGTCAAATTGAAAGTCCAATATGCCATTTCTGTTTGTTTTTAGGGTGGTTTTGTCTTACTAAACCTAAAATATCCTGCGTGAGGCATGGCCCTTCCGACTGCCAGATCTCAACCCTGTTAAGCTACGTCCACAGATTGACCAAAACTCACGTCGTTGCGTTGCTTGCTTGCAACAGTCTTTCTTTTGTGTCTTGATATTACAAAAAACAGACAAATGATGGCATTGTTTAATGATGTACGTAGGTATTCTTACTTAAAGTGTACCTCACTTGTGGTTTGGCATTGAATCCTTCCCTTGGATCCAAAGTGTAATATAATTAAAAACCAGTTTTGTTCGGCGTTCATTTGCTGCAAGGCTTTAACAAGAATGACTTTCTTGTTTTTCCTCCCTCTTTGTAAGATTATGATACACACAATGACAATCCATCTTGTGGTAATGAATAGCTTACTGTAAAAAGAAAGCAACTGGTTTGATGGCAGCAGAAGCTAAAATTAAGGACAACATGTTTTGTTTATCAAGTTACACGTAGATGTCAATAATAATGTACGAATGTGTTGTGAATAAGTCACGTCTGAAGGGCGTTGCTAGGTGCAATACAACCTGGCGTAATCTTTCATTCATTAACTTTCCTTTGTCTTAGTCTCCATTTCAGAGGTTGCCACAGCTGAATGAACTGCCAACTATTCCGACATATGTTTTATGCAGCGGATGCCCTTTTAGCTGCAACCCAGTACTGGGAAACACCCATACACTCTCACATTTTCACACTAATACACTATGGCCAATTCGGTTTATTCAATTCACCTACAGCGCATGTGTTTGTGGGGGAACCGGTGTGATGAGAAAGTCAGGAGTCCCCCCTGACAACTGGGTACACCTAGAATCCTATTGGTACACTGGAGTTGTACTAGGTATTTGTAGCGCCTGATTAAAATGTATAAATACATTTTTTTATAATAAATAAATAAATAAATGTGTGTATATACATATACATATATATATATATATATATATATATATATATATATATATATATATATATATATATATATATATATATATATATATATATATGTGTATGTATGTATGTATGTATGTATGTATGTATGTATGTATGTATGTATGTATGTATGTATGTATATATATATATATATATATATATATATATATATATATA
>NC_079459.1:3201330-3228830 GCF_903798145.1 Danio aesculapii
TGGATTGCTTTTTAAAACACTACGGTTGGGTTTAGGGAAGGGTGTGGGTATCGGTCCGTCAGTCGACAGCGGCCTCTGGTGGATTCACACGAGAAGAGCAAGTACGAATGGCACTCATGGGAGAAATCTGAGATCTCAAAAAGCGTACACAGCGGCCTCTGGTGGATTCACGTGAGAAGAGCAGGCACCTACGGCACTCCCCAGAGAAATCTGAGATCTCAAAAAGCATACACAGCGGCCTCTGGTGGATTCGCGTGAGAAGAGCAGGCACTTATTGCACTCACCAAAGAAATCTGAGATCTCGAAAAGCATACACAGCGGCCTCTGGTGGATTCATGCGAGAAGAGCAGGCGCGAATAGCACTCACGAGAGAAATCTGAGATCTTGAAAAGCATACACAGCGGCCTCTGGTGGATGTGCGCAAAAAAAAAAACTCCTGGGACGTATTTGGCGCTCTCCAGAAATGTATATGGGGTACGTTTTCAGAATGAGGTTGATATTAATATAGATATATGAAGATAAATATATTATTAAATATTATTTTCAAATGATTTATACAGACCATGTTATTTTACATTTAATTGTTCAATTTCCGTACTCGAATACTGCTTGTGTACACACAAAAAAAAACCATAGTGCTGTTTATTTATGCATATACGCTTGTAATTTATTATAAATTTATGCGGATGTGCATCCCAGTCCATCTAAATTAGGAAAACCTATTCAAATCACAATATACTGTAAATCGCCAATATGGTGCAGCTGTAATATCTACAATACATTTTCAAAAAATCCATGATATTTACCAGAAATTCCATGACCTCTGCAAACCCTAAAAAAAGCATCGTCATGTCAGAAGAATTTGACTTTACTGGAATCACTGAACTAGCCGAACCTGTTAATTAGAAAAGGTTTTAAGTTGAGTTATACATATTTATGCATACAAATAAATATTTATATTATACACGAGTGTCATTTTCTGCGATGTAGTAAAATTCTGATGGTTTAACATAAGGCATTCCTTTTCAGCTTTCATTTGCTCTGTGCTTTATTTGCAGAAAACACTCCTCGAGAGTGTGTGTATGAGACACGTGTGAACGAAGAAGCATTCTGAGGAATGGTGTGTGTTACCGCTGCTGCAGGGTACTGTACAGTATGTGCTCATGTGGAAATTCCTGGTGATTATGCGAAAGATTGAAATGTAGATTATAAGCGAGTAGTGAAATTGATAAAACTGATGTGATTTCTAAACGGGGACGCAAAATACATGAAATTATCTGTTAATTAACAGTTTCCGTATTTTGTGATTCATTCAAGCATATTTGATCCATTTATTTACGGTTGTGAATTGCATTATGGGATGTCGATCTCTGCTCTGTTGACTTTTGATGTTGGAAATTCAACTCTAGTTTAACAAAGTGGCTGCGTCCGAAATCGTATACTTCCATACTATACAGTACGCTAAAATCAGTATGCAAGCCGAGTCGTATGTCCGAACTCATTGAATTCGAAAATCAGTATGCGAGAAGTTCCCGGATGACTTAATACTTCCGGGGAGATTCTGAAGTCCGCATCCCATGCATGCTGCGATATCCCATGATGCCCCGCGAGCGAATTCGTGAATGGGAGTGAAGCGACGCAACTGACGCAGGTAGGTCACGTGACAAAATGGTAGTACATCCGAACTCCATTCATACTGCTCACATTCATACTGTACTAAATACAAACATTTCTATTGGCCGAGTAGTACGTTTAAATTCAAACGTAGTACCTACTGAGTAGTAGGCGGTTTCGGACGCAGCCAGTGACTTTCATTGACATTTTAGTAACCTGAAATAATATAATGTTTAATATAGAGAGTAATAAGTCTGTGAAATAACAGAAAATGTACGGTTTATTACAAGGTTTTGGTAGAATTACCTAGGGCTGGGTGATATTGCAAAAAAAATTATCACGATATCATGATTCATATCACTCGATATTGATAATTATTGAATATTTTCAACAATACATTCAGGAATATTAGGATTTTATTTGTTATTTAACCACTTTATTTTAATTTACCAACATTACTAAAGGCAAATACTTTTAATAGTCAAATATATTTAAACAAAATATCTCATCTTTATATTAAAATAAACATTAGTGTTGAAGAGACCTTTAAACTTAATAAATAAAATGTTAGTGCAGAGAGTGTGTGCAATGGTAAAGGTAGCTCAACATCTGTAAGGTGTGAATAATAAAGATACAGTAAACCTCAAACTGTTAACAAAAAATATGATAATCAAATCTTTCAAGTAAAAAAACAGCCATCATTATCCAAATGCACATTGATACTTTACAAACTGTGAAGTTGAATGACTACATTACCCCCATGCTAAAAACTCGTTCAGATGAGGAGCTAGTGGCTGGGATACACAAGAAAAGGAACCAAAAAGCCACTCTGGTGACATCCATTTTTATTCACAATCTCCTCACTGCTGCTACACGGCACTCAATTTCGCGTGTGTTGTTATTCTGACCTGAAGTGACAGGCGCGTGGTTTCCTTCACGATTTACTATGATCTTTGCGCTCACGCTCCACTGGCATCTCCCATAGCTAGGTGACTATCAACCGTTACAAACGATTGCCGGACAAACGATTGCTGCTGCTCTGATACAAGTTGATGGAGAAAAGTGAAAGCCGCTGCAGTGTTTGGGTAAACTGTGTTTGTCTGAGGTAATAGCTTATTACTGAAATGTGTATATTCATTACAAAGTGTGAAGCAGATTGGTTAGTTCTACTTACATGAATTGCAGTGTGCATGCAGCATTCGGAAAAGTTCAAATGTTTTTCAATTCACCTGGAAAATGCACGCATGCCATGTGTGCGCCGCTTGCACATCATGTGCTCGTCATGCAAGTCGCGCACCTCCATTGGAAATGACAAACTTACACCCAAAGCTTATTGGCGTTGATTCCAAGGTCATAAAAATATCAAAACTTCATACCGAACTCTTTTTAGCGTTATCGACAATAGTGTTTGATCAATAAATACCAATACCGATTGTATCGCCCAGCCCTACAACAACCCAGACAACATATCACTTTAAAGCATGGGTCTCAAACTCAATTCCTGGAGCTCCGCACAGTTTGGCTCCAGCCCTAATCAAACACAGCTGATCACACTCAATCAAGTTGTTCAAAAGACCTTGAACGTCTTGATTAGTTGCATCAGCAGTGTTAGTTAAGGGTCGGAGCAAAACTGTGCGGAGCTCCAGGAATTTGAGACCCATGCTTTAAACCATTCAAAATGTTCATAAGTCACTTTTCAAGGTTAAAAGTTGTTGAACGAAAGATCAAGATCCCATAATGCAATTCAAAAGCATAAATAAATGGGGAAAATAAAAACATAGATTATAGATTTAACATCACGGTGTAGCATCTGAAAAAGGAGGGGTTTTGAATGAACAAATCTTTAAAGAATTAATTTGAGGAATTGGATTATTTCAGACGCATATTTTGAAAAGTATTTTTGACCTTGAATGCATGTAAATGTATCGTAGAACAGTGGTCCTCAACCTTTTTATCACCATGGACCGGTCAACCCTCTTAAAATTTTATTGCGGAACGGGGATTAGGATTCAGAGGTTGCTTGTTTGGGTGTTCTGTGTTTGTCCGAGATAATAAGTCTACCGAAATGCGAATATTCCATACAAGCTGAGCGGTCAGATCTTGTCAGGCGACTAGCAGTACGCTTGTGGCATTCACTCAACTGTGTGCGCCTGGAAGGTGAAATTTTTGATTAATTTGCTTAAGATCAAAATTAAAATAAACAGAAATCGAATTAAGACACGTGGAGTATGCCGATTTTAGCGACATTACTGAAGTGCAGTACAGACATGTAAACACTGCAATCAAACTATTACCGCCGTGTAGGATTTTCACTGTGCTTTTTGACAGGATATTCCATACACACACTGCTGTTTGACACTATTCTCTACACCTACCAAGTCAGTGAAGGACCATAGACACGTTTGTGGCATTCATTCAACTGCGTGCATCTGGAAGGCGCGAGCGCATCAAGCCTACCCGAATGTGTCGTGTATAAAAGAATCGTCAGTTTCGTGAGGTGCGCCCGCAGTCAGCGGAGGTCCGGGATTCACACGGGGCGTCAGCGTCAACGCTTGACAGAGGGAGTGTCTGAAGTTGGAGCTGGTCCGATCGTCATAGCAGCATCAGCCAATGAAATTAGTACGCTATCGCCTACAGTCTGAGCTAGGGTATTGGCATAAAGCCATCTGATTGGCTGACGATTCTGTTGACACTTGAAAAGTTGAGAATTTCACAACTTCTGCAGAGAGCAATGCCACTGAAGCAGCGCCGATGGATCCACAACACAGTTCGGCAATGCCTGATGTCACCCATTCAAAGTGAATGGGAAGCGTTGACGCTTGCGTGCACAGGCCATGCACCTCCACTGCAAATAACGAACTTTCGTGAACTCTAAAAAAGACTAAATATGCGAACGGCCCCTAAGTGTGGTTTATTTATAAACTAATTTTGAGAGGATCACGTGCTTAGCTTATGATCAACACGGCTGGCTCCTCATTAGCTCCGTAATCTGACCCATTAGATGATTACGGCAGCATTATAAATAACCAGAGTTTTTCACTCCAGTTATCTTCGTCTTGAAGCTTCCCTCCTTCCACCCCTACTTCCTCCCCCTTTTTCCGATAGGGCAACACGGTGGCCCAGTGGCTAGCGCTGTTGCCTCACAGCAAGAACACCGCTGGTCCAACCTCCTATCGGGTTGGTTGGTGTTTCTGTGCGGCGTTTACATGTTCTCCCCGTGTTCGCGTGGGTTTTCCCCGGGTCTCCCGGTTTCCTCCCACCGTCCAAAAACATAAACTATAGCCAATCGACTAAACCAAATTTTCACCGAAAACAACCCTAAACAACACTTCTCACGCGGCGACAAGCAGGGGAGTCCTACCTGAGCTCGAACTCCGCTCTCACCCTTCTAATGGGAGGGAGCCCCGGGCTCGAGGATATTACGAGCTCAGGGCTCTCTCCCGGGACAGCATGCCAAATACGCTTTATTGATTATCAGCCAAGTGTGAACTCTTGAAAAGGCCACCGTCATTTGCAATCTCCAGCATATCTTCTTGCACAGTCATGCTGAATTCACCAGATTTGTTGACAAATGGGTGGCTGGTCTATTCCTTGGCAGTTTGCAGGTCCTTCACAGGGCTTTTTCCGCTTAGCAAAGAAACTTTCCAAAGACGTCTGTTCCTTACTCATTTTGCTGCTTGTGGGTTAAATTTGGGCGTTTAAGTGACCGATATGTAAGTGAGAGAATACGGTCATTTTTTTAAATAAAAGATGATTCAGACTCAGATAATAAATAAAACAGAAATAATGAACGATTTCTTGAGGATCACTGTTGTAATGAACTATATAATGAAAATAATGAACTATTCAAACAGCATTAAAAAGGGTACATTAAGAAATAGAAGGGCTAAAAGTTTACACTCATGCTCACTCAGCAAATTTTTTCTGAAATGTTTAAAAATAATCAACAACTTCAGACAAACGTGCCATTTAGATTTGAATTTGATAAGCGTACTGCTATTGAAGAGACCCAAATTAGCTGTACGACGTTTTAAAAACATCATGATCTGAATGACTGAACAGAATTTCCACGAGAGACCGGTTTGTCCATTTAATGAGTTTCTCGAATGCACTGTTCTGTGAAACATCTGCAGCTATTCTGTGAAAAACTGGTTCATCAACTTTAAAGTCCTTTAACTTTCTTCATAACAACCTGACCTTTTGTGTATATAGCAATAGTTATAGCATCCTCTGTGTCGCTTGGTTGGTTTGTTTTGCGCATTTCACAGTGCCTTCACAATGTTGTCACGACAGTAGAAGCAGTTCAACTGTAACGATGATCCCACCGACCTCAAGCATTAGTAAGCAGAAGTGAAAAACAAACCGAGCTGAGAAAAACCATACAGTAACACACACTGGAAAAGTGGCTTAATCTTTAATAAAAGTTTCCAGAACAGTGAGTACGTTTACATGCACACCAATAATCCGATATTAATATGATTAAGGTAATACTCTGATTAAGAGTCGACCATGTTGACAGTGATTTTTGATTTATTTAATTCGATTAAGGTCATAATCGAACTAAGCAGAAATCAATTTAGGACATGTGGAGTATGGTGATTTTAGTGCATTATTGAAGTCAAGTACAGACATGTAAACACGGCAATCAAACTATTACCATCGTGTAGGACTTTTGCCGCATTTTGCGACAGGATCCATATTCACACGGCTGTTAGACACTATTCTCTGCACCTACCAAGTCTGAAAAGGACCACAGACACCTATATCGCGAAATGCCGAGGGTTTTGTTCCCCATACGGCGTGCGATATCAAATTCCATTTAAACTACACTCTTCCAGCGGTTCATACTTGCATCCAATATCTCGTTTGTCACAGGGGGCATGCATGAAATGTTCCTGAAGGAAAGTGAAAGTGCCAAACTGCATTTAGAGTTGACAATTAAAACATAAAACACCTGAAATTACATGAAACTCTCGAGGAAACGTGGATAGCATGCTGACGCTATGATGTTGATCGAATTATGTGCTATAACATGTAAGGATCATGAAAGGACATTCAAAAAAGCAACTCATGTAAACACCATTATATTATTGTCTTAATCAGATTAAGGCAAATAGTTCGATTAATGATGTCCATGTAAACGTAGTCAGTGTTAAATCAATAGCTCTGTTTCCATCCGCCTATTTCATGCACCCCAAGGCTCATTACAGATACATACCCAGGTCTACATGTCTGGGAACAGCGAATTATATAACTGGAGGTACGTCTGCTCGCAGTTTTCGTTATTGCAAATCCACCAGAGGGCGCTGTGTATGCTTTTTGATGATCTCAAATTTCACTTGCACGTCCTCTTCTCCCGTAAATCCACCAGAAGGCGCAATACACACTTCAGCCGACCATGCCAGCTTGCTGTCAACTGATTGACCCTCCCACACGCCGCCTTTCTTAAACCGAACCCATAGTGTTTTCAAACGCAATCTAGAAATAGAAAAGTCATCGGGGCCGCGTGATTTCACCACATTTTCAGCCTATTTTTTTGCTTTTGTTTTTCCTGGATTCTGGAAACCGCTCTCAGGGTTCATACACATTTTTACTACTGAAATTCCATGACTTTTCCATGATTTTTCCAAGACTTTCAAGTAAATTTTCATGACCTAATGATTCATGGAATGTTTACATATGCATGGTAAAAGAAAAACAACGCATGTTCAAATTTATTACAGCATATCGTAAAACACAGCAATCTATTTAGTTTTCATTTATATTTATATCGTAATATATATGTAAAATTGATTTTGATTAACTAATTCACTAATAATGTGATAGTATGTGATTGGCCAAGGACAGAAAAGAAGTAGTGGCCCGTTTCCACTGAGTGGTACGGTACGGTACGGTTCGGTTTGGTACGCTTTTATAGGCGTTTCCACTGTCAAAAAGCGTACCGAACCTTACCGTACCGTACCACTTTTTCGGCACCCTTTCGAAAGGGTACCAAACACGAGAAAGGGTACCAAAAGGCGGAGCCACACGCGCAGCTGAACGCTATTGGTTTACAGAAATACGTCATTCGCTTACGCGACAAGCCAGAATGAAAACAAAAAACCGCCATGTTTGAAAAACACAGCGAGAGATTTTAGCGGAATTATAAATACATATAATAATGAGCCATGGTCGATCTGGGCTCAAACAAACCTTGACGTCATCTTGATGAACAGCCACAAATCCAAGAAGAAGAGCAGATTTACCCTGTGCCCCGTAGTTTTTTACAAGCCAGTCTGAGGCGCGAACGGTTTCGCTTTCTTGCTAGCGCTCGCGCGCGTCTAACATTATATCTGAAATAACAAACTACTTGAGCTGATGATAATAACCTGCGCTTGATTATTGACGTGCTTTTGAAACCCGATCCTGTCAGACACTGACAAACGCGAGAGTGAAGCGTGAAGAAACAAAGGAGATGCCGGAAAAAAAAGGAGCACATTATTTCTCAGCAAACATGAACAAAATGCCATGTATAACTAACTTATTATCTTCACCTTTTAGACTAATATGAACTCAGAATGATGGAATTACTGTCTAACAGAGGCTACATGTGCTGCTGAAGATTACAGACACAGATGAGAGGTTTACACTGACTGTAGGCTATAATTTGTGTTGTTTTGAACCTAAATACCCGCGAAATGTCTGCTTTATGTAGTTCTTCTGTAGTTGGGAACATATCGGAGACTGTAAGGGGCTGTATGTGTTTATATATGTTCATTTATTTAGTTATTTAATATAATTACAGACGTTACAGTAGGCTGTTTCGCACTGTCATTGATCTGCAGTTATAATCAACTCATGTTCATTGAAAAGTTAGTAATAAATATTTCTACACAAGTATTTATGTGTGTAAAGTATCTGTGTTGTGAGAAGTGCTTTTCATATGACATGTGAGCGACCTGTACAGCTTTATTGTAGACATTTCCTCCAGCGAGAATGACGTCGACTGAAACTTTCTGTCATACACCAAGCCCACCAAAAGGGTACCATTGGTAGTGGAAACGCAAGCCTAATAAAGGTGACCCGTACCAAACCGAACCGTACCGTACCAGTCAGTGGAAACGAGCCATTAATAACCAATATTCAAATATAAAGATTTCTGTTTTCCATGACCTTTCCAGGCCTTAAAACAGCCAAAATTCAATGACTTCTCCAGGTTTTCCATGACCGTATGAACCCTGCACTCTTCACCGGACTCAAACCATGTCGTCGCGGTTAACTCAGCTCTGTGTCCCAAGTCCATTGACAAATGCAACGAGCTACTGGGCAACGTGGTAACACCGGAAAAGCCGTCCATATGGAGATAAACGGTCAGCTGGTAAAGGTAGCAGACCTTGTAGACAGGGGTACGTATCCATAATGAGCCTGTGTCGACTTTATGTGCCTTTAGGAATATCAACATCTGAAATGTTAAGTTGATTGTGTAAGTGTGTGAATCATGTATAAAAATATTTAAATGAAAGAATAATTATAAGAGCAAAGAAAAAAGTTAAATAAACAGTTCTTCATGGTTTTCCAGAGAGTCAAACAGTATTCAGTATACAGAAGTTTAATAATGTAATGTAAAACAACACTGTATAGTCTTCATTATATTAATAAATCAGACAAATTCTCTTCATTAAAATGCTTTACACTACACTGAAATGCCCTTCAACACATGCAAATGACTTTGCTAAAAGAGTTTGACTGTGTTAGGGTTGCAATGACTCACGTATGCTCAATTATTGATCAACCCTACCTGACATTGCATATCCTGTGATGTGACTGTTGTGGACACACACATTGTCATGCTGAAACAATATATTGTGCAGCTCTAGTACAAGGTATAAAAAGGTTCTTTAGTCTTTTAAAACACAATCTGTTTTCTTTGAGGAACCAAAATGCCAGCACTAAAAAAACAACAACTATTTTATTGGTATAAAAGACCTTTTAAAATAGGAACAAATCTAGAGAACAAAACGTTCTTTCCAGCTGAAACTATGCATACCTACCCACAACTGCATGAATCCCATTCAAGAAAATATGGCAACAATACTGTCACTGTCATACCAGACAAAAGATTGGACATTGCATGCAAAACTTCAAATGCCAATTGAGGTTATGCGAACTGTAATTAGTCTTGTTGTCTCACCAGTTACCCAGGTTTTACCCTGTATGCGAGTGACAATGTTCCCATCAGGTTTTAGCTCTAGGCCTTTAATTGAAATCCTACTTCTTCTATATCTTTCTAGTGCCATTTTGTACAAAGTAATTCTAAAACATTTCTTTGGGAGGTTTCATTAACTAGTTTCGAGAGGAACACGTGATATGATCAACTTCAGCTGATCCTCATCACTAATCATTAGCTAGCCTATCGGAGCACTCCAAAACTACTATATATATTCTAGCTAAACTTCCTTCCCGATCTCTGTTTTCGGAACCCCCCCCCCCTCCTTCCCTTATCCCTCCTCCTCTTTCATCGGGCAGCACGGTGGCTTAGTGATTAGCACTGTTGCCTCGCAGCAAGAGGGCCACAGGTTCAAGGCCCAATCGAACCAGTTAGCACTCCCTGCGCGGAGTTAGCATGTTCTCCCTGTGTTTCATAGGTAAGGCTTCGTTTTTTACGATTTTGATCGATTTTTTTACGATTACGAACTTTTGTGCTCAACAAGTCACGTTATTGATATTACTAGTCACTTACTGCACTGGTTATAAGACAAAGTAGCATTAACTTGCACTAAATTGTAGGCTAATGCTAGTTCTGCTAAAAAAAAAAAACAGCAAACAATGTAAATGAAATATTACAACAAGATGCTGCGATGCCAGAAACTTGTATTATTGTCGGCTAAGTGAAGTAACGGCTAGTTTTTGAAGTAACTTATAAAGTTGCCTGATAACAGTGCCTGCGCCTCAATGCGCACACTGTCCACGCTAAATTATTGAATATTGCTAATGTTATACGCCATTTAGATCAGAAAGGTGGATATTATGCACATTAAGATTGATGGTGCACATGAGTCCCTCTCTCCAGTATTAGAAGTAAAAGCGGGAGAGAGGGTGTGTTTCAGGACATACAAATTTAACAGGGAGAGAGGATAATCCATTTCCATGCACACAAACATATGCTCTTTGTCAGCAATGCCCCTGTATTTATAATTTAAAATTTGCATACTGACCACCGGGAGATCTTCCGATCACAAATATATGACTAGATATAGCTTCGGATGCACCTTGGTCCCACATTCACTTTAAAGGAGATCTACCCTGTACTAAAATGGTGGCTCTATTAAAGCGTTCCTTCCAATAGACATCAACAGTGTAGGCGACGTCTAATCTGAATATCAATGATGTTCTGCTGTTAATGTGTTTAAAATATACCTCTAACCTTCATAAAATCACCAACAAAGCCCAGAATCTAGCCTAAAAATTGTTTAAACATGCTTCACGTGACTGAAAGGTTACAGAGAGTTCATTTTAATACAGCCTATTCAGAAAAGCCCAACTGTACCTGTACACAAACATGTGTAACCAGGGAGTGCTATTAACATTCCACATACCATGCCTCACCTCATGCCTCTTATCTAGTTTAATAATTATTGAACATTCAAATAATAAAATAAAAGCAGAATTCGGTCCAGGAAACAACCATGTGTTTTACACTGAACAAGCATAATAACACCGTCAAAATACAACTGGGAGTCCAAAAATGTGAGTTACTATTACTGAATTACACAATTTATTACTATCAATTATTCGTTCATTTTCCTTCAGCTTAGTCCCTTATTTATCCACAGCGGAATGAACGGCCAACTCTTCCTGCATATGTTTTACGCAGTGGATGCCCTTCCAGCTGCAACCCAGTACTGGGAAACACCCATACGCTCTCACATTCACATACACTACGGCTAATTTAGTTTACCCAATTCATCTACTGTTTAGCGCATGTGTTACAGTACATACGACATGCAATCTCCACGCAGAAATGCTGTGAGGTGACAGTACCGCTGAGTTGCCTACTGGAAGTCAATGGGGCAAAAACAGCCCCCAACACAACGAAAAGGTAGTCAATTTGCCCAGAGTGTATTGTTGATTTTTTTTAAATTGTCAATGCATTTTCCGAAAATGTGTGTCGAAATATGATTTGTAAGCAAAACCATTGCTCTTCCTGAAACAAATATAAGACAACTGTGGCCAAATTAAGCCTCAAAATCAACCCAGAGTGGACGAAAATGTCTCCGACAGCACTGGCAGGTGTGTGAGAGAAAAACAAACAATAAAAAAGTGCCCAGCTACATATAAAATTAAGCCAACAAACTGGTCACTTTTGGAAAAACGACTACGTTCCACATGCATTTTATAGTATTTCGTTAGCATTTGTGTGTGTTATGGACGACATGATGGCTCAGTGGTTAGCTCGTGTTTGTGGGGATCATGTGACTTCCACATCCACCCACCACCGTTCTTCACTTTCGTCCGCGAAAAGGGGCAACACGAACGCCGGTACCTTACAAGGAGCGGCATGGAGACTCAACACCACCGCACCCCTCTTCACTTTTCTCTGTGAAACGGTGGCCCGAACGCCGGTGTCTTGCATGGGCCGGCATGGAGACTCAAAACCAATCCCCTGTTATTCACTTTCGTCGGCAGTACGACAGCCGTTTGCGCAGAGCACCATTAAGCTTGCGCCGCTACTGGCTATAGATGAATTGGGTAAACAAACATATAGTGTGTATATAGAGTGTGTGTGAATGTGTATATGGGTGTTTCCCAGGACTGGGTTGCAGCTGAAAGGCCATCCGCTGCGTAAAACATATACCGGAATATACCCCTGAAAAATAAGGGACTAAGCAAAAGGAAAATGAATGAATATGAATGTGTGTGCTTTTGGTTGTATGTACAGCATCCCGTTGCTCTGTAACACACACAGTTCAGTCACAGCTGAATAAAAGTGCTATATCTAAACTTTGAAAGACTTTGAATTGGCCGGTCAATACTCCGTGACAAGAAGAACTGTTTTCTCCAACCGTTCCAGCTAGATAGAGGTTTCATTGTTGTTGTTGTTGTTTTTAAAACCACATTATAATGAAGAGGAAAGAACAAACCATTTGAATACATCTGCCACTTTAAGCTGCTTTACTCGTTCAGCAGCATTCCTTTAGGCCAGGTATATGTGGGAGCAATGGCTAACAGCTTGGGTCACTTATTGCAAACACAGTCCTCTGACCTCTATCTAATATCATTATTTAAGTCACGTCATTCATGTGTGTGTGGTAAATGTCAGTTCATTCTAAAGCAATGAGCTCAATATCTTTAAATGCGTTGTGTTGTTATTATTAATAATAACAATAACAACAATAACAACAACAACAACACTCAGTGTTGGGCAAGCTACTTGAAATATGTAGTGAGCTAAGCTATTAGCTACTCTACTTATAATGTAGCTTAACTACACTAAAAGCTACCCCATGGGAAATGTAAGCTAAACGCTACTTAGCAAAAGTAGCTCAGCTACATCTAAGCTATTTTTGCAATTTTTATTTTAAAATCGAAGCAACTTAATCAGAATCAGAATCGGTTTTATTGCCAAGTGTGCTTCACACACACAAGGAATTTGTTTTGGCTACAGAAGCTTCCAGTGTACATAAAGTGACAAGTGACAACACAAAATAATCTGAAAAAATAAAATAATAATAATAAAAAATGATGAACATTAAACAGATGCGGTTAGTGAAGAAACCTGGATGTTGAGTTGTATGTACAGATTGTTATAAATATACAGGTTATAAGGTGCTGTGTACAAGTGCGAATGTAGAAAGTATTGCATTGTATATTGATATAAGGTGCTGTGTACAAGTGCGTATGAGAAAGTATTGCACATATTTATTGCACAGTAGGGGAATATTTAACTGTTCATAAGGTAGACAGCCTGAGGAAAGAAACTTTTCCTGTGTCTGGCTGTTTTTGTGCTCGGTGCTCTGAAGCGCCGACCAGACGGTAACAGTTCGAACAGGTAGTGTGCTGGGTGTGAGGCGTCCAGAGTGATTTTGCGAGCCCTTTTACTCACTCTGGAAGAGTACAGTTCTTGAAGTGTAGGAAGGGTAGTGCCAGTGATTCGTTCAGCAGTCCGGACTATTCGCTGTAGTCTACGGAGGTCAGTTTTGGCAGCTGAGCCGAACCAGACGGTGATTGAAGTGCAGAGGATGGATTGGATGACAGCTGAGTAGAACTGTACGAGCAGCTCCTGTGGCAGGTTGAACTTCCTCAGCTGACGAAGGAAGTACAGTCTCTGCTGGGCTTTCTTCACAATAGAGTCTATATGAGTGTCCCACTTCAGATCCTGAGAGATGGTGGTGCCCAGGAACCTGAATGACTCTACTGCAGCCACAGTGCTGTTCATGATGGTGAGTGGGGGGAGTGCAGGGGGGTTTCTCCTGAAGTCCACTATCATCTCCACTGTTTTGAGCGTGTTCAGCTCCAGGTTGTTGTATCTGCACCATAACGCCAGCCGCTCCACCTCCTGTCTGTATGCAGACTCGTCACCGTTCTGGATGAGGCCGATAACAGTAGTGTCGTCTGCAAACTTAATGAGTTTGATGGAGGGGTCTTTTGCAGTGCAGTCGTTGGTGTACAAGGAGAAGAGCAGTGGAGAAAGAACACATCCCTGGGGGGCACCAGTGCTGATGGTGCGGCTGTCGGATGTGATTTTGCCCATTCTGACTAGCTGTTGTCTATCTGTCAGAAAGCTGGTGATCCATTGACAGACAGAGCTAGGAACAGAGAGCTGGGCCAGTTTGTACTCAAGCAGTGATGGGACGATGGTGTTAAAGGCAGAACTGAAGTCCACAAACAGAATCCTTGCGTAGTTCCCTGGTTTGTCCAGATGTTGTAGGGTATAATGCAGTCCCATGTTGACTGCATCATCCACAGACCGGTTTGCTCTATAGGCGAACTGCAGGGGGTCCAGCAGGGGTCCAGTGATGTCCTTCAGATATGCTAGCACCAGTCTTTCGAATGACTTCATGGCCACAGATGTTAAGGCCACAGGTCTGTAGTCATTGAGTCCTGTGATCTTTGGCTTCTTTGGGATTGGGATGATGGTGGAGCGCTTAAAGCAGGATGGAACTTTGCGCTGTTCCAGTGATCTATTGAAGATATGGGAGAAAATGGGAGCCAGCTGGTCAGCGCAGGTTCTCAGACAGGCTGGTGAGACACCATCTGGCCCTGGTGCTTTCCTTCTCTTCTGTTTACTGAAGATCTGACGCACATTTTCCTCACTGATCTGAAGATCAGGGGGGGAGAGGAAGATGGCTGGAGGTGTTGATGGCTGTGTAGGGCGATGGTCCGGGCTGTGTTTATGTGGTGTTGATGGCTGTGTAGGGAGATGGTACGGGCTGTGTTGATGTGGTATTGATGGCCGTGTAGGGCGATGGTCCGGGCTGTGTTGATGTGGTGTTGATGGCTGTGTAGGGAGATGGTCCGGGTGGGTGTGAGGTGTCTGGTCATAGGTGTCAAACCTACAGTAGAACATATTCAGCTCGTTTGCAATATGTTTATTGCTGTCGATACTGGGGGACGGTGTCTTGTAATTAGTGAAATCTTTTAAGCCTCTCCACACTGATGCAGGGTCGTTAGCTGAAAACTGGTTTTGCAGCTTTTTGGCATAGCTTTTCTTAGCCACACCAATCTCCTTTGTCAATGTGTTCCTGGCCCGATTGTACAGGATCCTGTCACCACTCCTGTAAGCATCCTCTTTGGCCTGACGAAGCTGTCTGAGTTTTGGTGTGAACCATGGTTTATCATTGTTAAATGACAAGTAGGTCCTGGTAGGGATGCATAACTCCTCACAGAAACTGATGTATGATGTTACAGTCTCTGTGAGCTCGTCCAGATCTGTGGCTGCAGCTTCAAAAACATCCCAGTCAGTGCATTCAAAACAGGCTTGTAAGACCTGCTCTGTGTCGTTGGTCCATCTCTTGACAGTCCTTAATACTGGCTTAGTAGTTTTAAGTTTTTGCCTGTAAGTTGGTATAAGATGAACCAGGCAGTGATCGGAGAGTCCTAGAGCTGCTCTGGCGACGAAGCGATATGCATCCTTTATTGTGGTGTAGCAATGGTCCAAAATTTTATTGCCTCTGGTGGGGCATGTAATGTGCTGTTTGAATTTAGGCAGCTCATGTGTGAGTTTTGCCTGATTAAAGTCCCCAAGTATGATAAAAGCAGAGTCCGGGTGTTGTTGTTCTGTCTCTGTGATCAGATCAGCCAGCTGTTGCAGTGCAGTACTCACGTGTGCTTGCGGTGGAATGTAAACACAGACGAGAATGAGCGAGGAAAACTCTCTTGGTGAATAAAACGGCTTACAGTTAATGAAAAGCACTTCCACATCAGGACAGCACATCTTCTTTAACACAGTTACATCCGTACACCACCTTCTGTTGATGTAAAAGCATGTCCCACCACCGCGCGTTTTGCCCGTTGACTCCGTATCGCGATCTGCTCTGTACAGCTGAAAGTCCGGTAGGTTTAATGCGCTGTCCGGAATGGCTTCGTTTAGCCAGGTTTCCGTGAAACACAGGACAGCAGAGTTGTTAAAGTTCTTGTTTTTGCATGTGAGCAGAAATAGTTCTTCCATTTTGTTAGGAAGAGAGCGGAGATTCGCCAGGTGAATGCTGGGCAGCGCCGTTCTGAAGCCGCGCTGTCTTAGCCTGACGAGCGCGCCGGCTCGCTTCCCACGCTTGCGCGTCTTGTAGCGTTTCCACAATGCGGCTGCTCCGCCGACTACAATGTTCCGCAAAACGCCACAAAAATCAAAATCCAGTTCTTGATTAGTTGGTGTGCACTGCCGAATGTTCAGCAGCTCGTCCCTGGTGTAACTGATCGTGTTTGACAAACATAAAACAGGACAGACTAACAAAAACAGTGCAAACACTGGAGAGCCCCCCGCCGAAGCGGCCATCCGCGGCGCCATCTTGATGAGGTCTAATAAATCCAAGTCAATCATATCCTAGTGATCAATGAAACATGTGAGGCAGAATTCAGTCCAGTTATTTACTGTAAATAATATGCTGTACTAAACAGAAACACATTATAGTATATAACCGCTAAAACAAAAAATTTAAAACACATTTAAAATACTACAGTCATTTATAGTAAAGGGAAATATTTTGACATAAGCATTATGCATATTGTATATATATATTTACAACTCTTCATTAATAAATTACACTACATAATGCAGTAATTTATTTTAGTACTTACAATAAATTACTGACGTGTTTTTTGAGCATAGCATTAGAGATTAAGTTATTGCATCTTAACATGTACTTCGAGTTATGCTCACGAAAAATCCTGCTTCAGAAATATCTCTCCATCAGTCATCTTTCCATCAAGGAAGTTTCTCGTGTTAGCCTAATTTGGTTGGCGACATCACCGACCAGAGGTGGCAGTAACGCACCAAAAAGTTTGTCGTCAACCATCGTAAAACAGGAGGAAGAAGAAATCATGATTCTCGCCATCATATGGATTTACTTTCCTCGGCTAGACAACGGCTTCACAGCTCTGTGAATGTCAGAGTCGTTACTTAATGATACGCGATTGGTAAATGTAGCTTTGTGGACGCTACTGCGCTACTTGACTAATAAAATAGCTTCGTTGCTGAAAAGCTATTTGATTTAGAAAGTAGCGTCGCTACCGCCAAGCTACTGAGAAATGTAGCTAAGCTAGTAGCGTCGCTACAAGTAGTGACGCTACTGCCCAACACTGACAATACTACACATAGCTGCAAGCAGCAATTATCGGGGCCAAGCAGCCCAGTGGCCACATCACAAACAAGCAAGGCAACAAGCTACAGAGCAACTGGAAAATTCTATAACTCTATAATTCTATGTTCTGAGCCAAATTTGGTGGAAAGTGGGTTAACCATATGGAGAGTTCAAAACAACTGATTTTCTAACTAATTCAACATGGTAGACAGGAAGTCGTGCCAACTAGGGAATTAATTATATGAATGTTTTCTGTATGATACAAGGAATCTGCAAGATCAGTCTCATAATAATTGACAAAACTATTGAAAAGTCCTTTGATAAACTGTGTTTGATTTCTATTGATAGCATTTGTTTGTCAATTTTACCCAGAAGGTGGCTCAACCTGATGTAGTTTGGTCAATGTCAGGTCTCACACATCAAGTTTGGTTTCAATACCTCAAATCATTGCAGTGATTTAGTGATGTCATCTGGCAGCATTACATCAAGTTTTCGCATGTGCTAAATGACAACAGTTCTGTCTATCAACTAGAATGCCATAACTTTTGGTCTACATGGTTTGAAGATGATCCGAGTCAAATTTGGTGAAGATTGGATTCACAGTCTAAGAGGAGTTAAAAAAAGAACAAAAGAACTAAATCAAAATGGTGGACAGGACTTTTGGCAGATCATGGCATGATTGGTATCTGTGTTGTCGGCACGACCCAAGGAATAATTTGAGACCAGTTCCATCAAAATGAGCATTTGCAGACAAAAGTTATTATCAAATTTGTAAGTTTAATTAATAATGGCTAATGAATGTCTTATAACTTTCCCATAGGTGGCGCTGTCACCAATTTTTTTTATGGAGCGGTCAGTGTTAGGCCACAATGACAGACTTAAAATTTGGTGTCATTAGGTGCGTTCGACTTAGGTGCGATCTGTCTTAAAGCGGTGCATGCTGGTTAGAAATTTTGCCCGGATTGATGCTGCGCCGACTGTCACATGTGGCATTAAAGTACCGCGACAGAGCTCCGAGATCAGACGACTTACTCAGCCCGTGCAGCATCTGAAGAGCGACTGCATGAGTTCTAATGACAACACTGATATTACACGATTGGCCGAGTTCACCGCATGACAACAACCACGTGTGCTTCAGGTTTATTATTGGACATATTATTTCCGTAATCATTTTTTGTTAAATAATCTGGTTATAAAGGCTAGCTTGTTTGCACAGATTTATTTTCTACCTTTTTCTACCGACTATTTACTGTATTCAGCTCCATGAATGATTTAAATGATATATTTTAGTAAATAACCTAAATATTAACCCAAAGTCTTACAGACTTGTAATAAAATAATCATCATTGATCCTGCCACCCTCAAGGTTTCTTAACAAATTAAGTTAAAGAACTATTGTATTAAATAATTATAAAAGGATTTATAGGATTATACAATATATATATTTTATTTCCTGTCTAGCCGTTTATACCCGCTCTTTCTGGGAAACTTCTACTTAAATTGCTGCTCACTTATTTTAGGAATGTCCTTTCGTTCAATCTTTTTGTAAAGTGAAAATGCTTTCATTATTCAAAAAAATCTTAATCATTGTTTAAGACTTAATCAAAACACCTCGTTTTGGGTTTTACTCGAATATATATTGGAAAGTTTTATATCTACAAATGTGAATAAATATAAACCCCTATTTAGCATATTCAAACAAGAAGAAGTATTAGCCTAAAGCGTGATGTTTAAACTCCAAGAATCTGAGCTTAGTTCTTTGTACGTAATAGGCCTGTTCGTTTTTGTATTACCCTCTTGTTTCCCCTTATTTCTCTCATGCGTTTGTTACATATTTAATTCATAATTCCCTTATTGTTTAAAAATGAACTATAGTTTGTAGAGACTGTATTCTGTTTTTTTTTTTGTAAATCTTTTGCTGTTATAAATAAAAAAATTAAAAAATGATGATGACGCCATGTGATGTCCAGCTTGAAGCCTCCGTTTTCAACTCCGCCCCGCCTGTGCTCGGCTATCCTCGTTGATCACCGGCTGCAGTTGTACTTCATGTCGAACGCATCTATTGTCTTTAAATCGCAGAGATTCAGCCTCAGGTGTAGTTTGGCCTCATGCCATCACATTTGTCGGTGCTGTAAACAAAATCCATTACACCTATCAGCACAAAATCCATAACTTTTCGTCAGCGCGGTCTGAAGATGATCCGAGTCAAATTTGATGCAAATCAGCCAAACGATGCAGGAGGAGTTTTAAAAAGTAGGTTTTTCACTGAAGGCTAGATGGTGGACAGAAAGTTTAGTTAATTAAGGCAGAATTGGTATCGATATTCTCAGGACGACCCAATGAATGTATCAAGAAAAGTTCCATAAAAATAGGCAAAATTAGTCAAAAGTTATTAGCATTTTTAGAAATATAGTTATAACGTTTCACCAAAAGGTGGCGCTTCAATGAAACTTTAAGCACCTTCAGGACACAGAACCGAAGACCGACTTTCATAAAAATTATGATTTCATAAAAATTACACCAATGCATCTATAAAATATAGCAATTTTTGAAATCTTTCAAAATGGCTGATGGCTAAAATGGCTGACCTGGGGAAATCATTAGACTCGGCATGCTCCGCCAGATGTAAAGAGACCAATTATGAATTTTGAACAAAGAGTTGAGAAGTTATAAGCAAAAAAAGCCATTTTTGTTTCTCTGGACCACTAGGAGGTAGTGTGCCAAAACGCTGCAGCTCACTTCAGACCATGGTTGTGATAAATATGTCAATGCGTTACGGACATTAACACCTTAAGTCAATTTTCGCAAGCTTTTAGTTAAATTTATTCGCAAGTTATTCGAAAACGGTTCGTCTAATCAACTTAAATTCCATAACTGTGCGTTCACACCGAAGGCGGTTGAGAGCGTCAGAGGTCGCTCTGGCCGCCTTTTCGAAAATGCTGTCTGCATTCAGCTCCGGCGGCGAGAGCGTCAAAATTCGCTACATTGATGTTGTATTTAAAGGAGCCGTTGCAGCATATCATATCAGATACATTCCTGCGCACTTTTTTATCAAATTCATTTAACATCGGAAGATCAAGTTGCATGTGGTGTGGCTTTGCTCCACTTAATTATCCAATGTGTCTATACGTCTGAAATATTCTGAAGCAGCAATACTGTTTTGTATTGTCGCATGAGATTCCCACATTTTAAAAGAAATATATATATATATATATATATATATATATATATATATATATATATATATATAACAGTAATGCACATCAGTAACTCGCCAGTGACTTTTTTACTGGATGTTCCTGCAAGAAAACATTGCAAATAATTGGAAATCCGACGACCGCAATAATCAAACCCTTGGGAACAACTGTGGACAGAAATGAAAGCCGGAAGTTCTGCAAGGAAGACTGATGTCACGTCATACATAATAATTATCTCGTCAGCCTATAACAACCAAGCACACTACATATAAGTACTCATGTGACGTTGCAGAAGTTTCCCTCCATCCTCCCCATAACCACCACCACCACCACCACGTTGGCCTCATCTCCACTCAGGGGGTTGCCTTCGCCTTGCCTTCATCTTCAGACAGGATCTGCCAGCTCATCTAGAGTTCTGCACCACAGACGGGGCTACAAGACTTTATAAAAGGACAGTAATGAACTTTATCCAAACAATTCTCAATAAACGTTAAAACGTTTATCTGCCACCTAAAAAGACTTTCTTGTGGACAAAAGTGTACAGTGATTGTGTTCTCTGGACTCCTCTCAAGCGGTGGACTTCTTCATTCTGATTGCTTGGCGCCGAACCGCATCATAGCTCATTACCATAAAGCTGACTTGATTTCAACTCTCCTCAACGCTCACACCGACGAAGATGTGTCGCGCTGCTTATCGCCGCTGGCTCCCATTGAAAATGAATGACTTCCGGCTACTTAGACGCTCTCGCCACTTTCGGTGTGAACGTACAGTAACTTTTAGTCAGCATAGTCTATAGATCATGTTTCAATTTTGGTAAAAATCTGACAAACGGCCTAGGACGAGTTCGTTTACATAGGTTTTCAATTAGTATGACCAAAACTGAAAATGTACTCACTATTTACTTAACATCAAGTGCTTTCATACATTCGTGTTTCTTTATTCTGCTCAACACATCTTGAAGAAAGCCGAAAACCTCAAACCATCGACTTCCACAGTAGGGAAAACAAATACTGTGGAAGTCAATGCTTACAGGTTTCCAGATTTCTGCTAAATATCTTCTTTTGTGTTCAGCAGATGACAGACAGACAGACAGACAGACAAGTAAAGGGTGGAGAAACGATGACAGAAATGTCAGTTTCAGATTAACTATTCTTTAACCATGCGGGTTATTTGACTGGTTGGACAAGATTTAATGTCAAGCCCTAGATTAACAGCTCTGGAAGATTGTAGATCGCATTCTTTAACAACAAAAGCTAGATAGAGAACAATACAAAATACGCTCAGTTTAGGTGTCAACGTCATGAGTCACATACAAACCCAAATCATCTATTTCTGCAACTATGCTTGCTCTAGAAAGGGACAGCATTTTTAAAGGAAATCCTTAAAGACTGAAATCAGCAAACAAAGTACATTTATATGTACACTGTAAAAAAAATATCTGTTAATGTTCAGTGTCCGTAATGTGTGATTCATTTATTTGCGGTTGCGAATTGCATTATGTTGATCTCTGCTCTGTTATGGAGCTAATTATATGCCAAAATAATCTGAATTTCAATTTGTGTTGATTTGAATTATTGACAATTGTAAATTTAATAAATCTGAATTTTTATTTGCTGTTAAAAATGTTTTGATTTATTTTGAATTTCATAACTTGAATATTGAATATCTGAAATTTAAGACAACCGAATTTTTCAAGGCTGAATTATTTTATCGATGTGTTTTCAAACTTCTGATTTTTTGTGCTTCCTAGACTCCAGACATCCAGTTTGTAAAAATACTGTTTAAAATTGTGTTTCCCCTGCTATTAAAATACATACGAGTTTAAATTTTACATTAGGCTATATGTAGATAAAAAAAAAAAAACTATTTTTACCTTTTTACAGACCCCCTCCAAACCCACCACCCCCGTAACTTACACCCTATAATTCGTCCATAACCATAATCAAGCAGAGGAGAGTGATTCTTTGTTTGACTGCTGAATCTGAATTTCACAATCTGAATTTCTGGTTATTAATTTGAGGATATTGAATTTGATTATCTGAATTTCTTCATCTTGAAAATTTTAAACAGTATTTTTACAAACTGGATATCTGCAGTCTAAAAGAAGTTTGAAAATGCATCTATAAAAAATTCTGCCTTGAAAAATTCAGTTGTCTTACATTTCAGATGCTTAATATACACATGCATACATACTGTTACGATCATCAGCGATCATAACTCCCAGATCGCTGGATCTCACACACATGGACTACAATTCCTCCATTAAATGGACTACATATTCAGTCATGCCACACACCTGCTCCAATTCTCTACTGATTACACTCGCACCACCTGAGCATTGTCAAAGACTGATTACAGACACTACTTAAACAGCACCCGCTCTCATTTCCAGTGCCGAGTCATGTTATCTGTAAAGTGACGATTCAACGCGTTTTCTTAGTCTTGTTTTCCTGTGTTTTGACCCTAGTCTTGTTTATCTAGTTCTCCCTGTCTGCTGCCTGCCTTCTGACCTCTAGCCTGTATTTGACTACGATTCTGGACTCCCTTTATACATCTGTTTACACCTGTGTTGACCATTGCTTCCCTGACTTTGAATAAACCTGCACGTGGATCCTAAACCTCAATTGTCTCTGTCACTCACCGTGTTACACATACATGCATACATACATATATTACAGTATATGTATTATATTACAGTGTATTTTTGGGAAACCAAAAGATAAAATCCTCCGCTTTCTCAAAGAATCACACTTATATTCAAAAGCCTGAGTGAAATACACAAGACTTGGTCACTATTTACAATAAGGTTTCTTTAGTTCATGTATTGACAGTGTAAAAATGAGTTCTGACCTATGTTTTAGGTCATTGTAACTTATTAAACTAAATTAATCATGCTTTAACCTAATTGTATGAGTTATGCAAGCTGTTTTAAGTCAGTTTAGCATAATAGTTCAATAGTTTCATTTGATTCAGCCTAAAATTTTAAAGGCATCCAGGACTTTTTACAGTGTACTAACATCAACTAATTATAAACAATCATTTTCCATTTATTAATCATAGTTCGTCACTTACTAATGAATTATTAACATCTAAATTCAGGCTTGTGAACATCAGTTAATGCACCGAGAGTTGAATTCATTTACAAATTGTACACTAGAGATGTATTTAAAGCATATATTTTAAAGCGTGAAGTAATATTGATGCTAAAATGTATCTGGGTAGCACTAACATGAACAAATACTTTAATAAATGTGTTGTTCATTGTTTGTTCATGTTAGTAAATGCATTTACCAACATTATCTAATACAATCTTATTATAAAGTGCTACCCAGATACATTGTAGCATCAATTTTTACTTCATGTATTATAATATATGTTTTTAAATACATCTCCAGTGTACAATTTGTAAGTTAATCCTCTTAATAATCATAATACTAGACTTCCACATTCACCAGCAAGCTGAAAACCACACCTACTCTCTCTCTCCCTCTCCCTTCCTCTCTCTCTTTTTTCTTTTTGGCTGGTCAGCCCTTCCCCTCAGTATATGATTTGGTAGATTTCAGTTCCTGCTGCATCGATATGAACCACAGAGGCTGCTTTATACCTCACAGACACTCGTTTCCTCTGTCTGACAGATGACCCTGGCAGGTGACGATCCTAAATAACCGAACATGGGAATCAACAACCAGAGGACTCTAAAGACAGTCTCCATCCTTTCAGTGAGTGTAACCCTTTTCATCCTCGTGATGAACTATCCAGAACAAAGCTGTCTTCCCAAACGGGAGACCAACTTGAATCACTTCCTAAACCAAGATGTTGGAGAACTGCAGGCTTGTTCGGCCATCATCCAAGGAGACATGGACGGAGTGGACAAGGAGAGTTTCAGGAAGCTTCTGGCTTCAAAGAAACGACCGTCTTTGCTAACCGAGTCGTTTTATCTGAACGCAACCACGGACTGTCCAACATACATCGAAGGAAGAGGATTTCTGATGGAGGCTCTTAGTAAGGAAGAAGAGGATTTTCCTATTGCCTACTCAATGGTGATCCATGATAAAATCGAGATGTTTGAAAGGCTCCTCAGGGCTATTTACGCCCCTCAAAATGTCTACTGCGTTCACGTGGACATGAAGTCTACGGAGATCTTTAGAGAAGCTGTGAATGCCATTGTGTCCTGCTTCCCTAATGTGTTCGTGGCCAGCAAATTAGAGAGCGTGATCTACGCCTCCTGGTCTCGAGTTCAAGCGGATGTGAACTGCATGCAGGATCTGCTCAAATCTCCAGTACAGTGGAGGTATCTGCTTAACACCTGTGGCACTGACTTCCCCATCAAGACTAACGCAGAGACCGTTCACTCTTTGAAACACCTCAACGGGAAGAACAGCATGGAGTCCGAGACGGTTCCAGGGAAAAATTGGCGCTGGCAGTTCCATCACAACATCACGAACACCGTGATCCGGACCGATGTTAAAAAGTCGCCCCCGCCAATAAACACCCCCATGTTTTCAGGAAACGCGTACTTTGTGGTTTCCAGAGAGTTTGTGGATTACATCATGACCAGCCGAGAGATTCAGAACCTGATGGAGTGGGAGAAAGACACGTACAGTCCTGACGAGCACATGTGGGCGACGCTACAGCGGATGCCTTCGGTTCCAGGATCCAACTCTCCGAACAATAAATACGAGCAGTCGGACATGAACGCCATCGCTCGGTTGGTGAAGTGGAGCTACCATGAAGGAGATTTAAACAGCGGCGCTCCGTACCCGCCGTGCACCGGGACACACAGGCGAGCGGTGTGCGTGTACGGAGCCGGAGACCTGAAATGGATTGTGAGGCAACACCATCTTTTAGCCAACAAGTTCGACCCTGAGGTGGATGATATTGCAATCAAATGCATGGAAGCGTTTTTAAGGTACAAAGCCGTTTATGGTCGATCGCTGCTGACTGTTAGAAAATCCGATATTGTTTTATGACGCTTTGATATCTGTGTGTTTTTTATAAATGTGTTATTTTTATATCTTCACCAGTATGAATGTAAAAGCTAATATATAATGTTGAATTTTTACACGTTCTTCGCAGGTTATATTTATATAAAAACTGTAATAAAATTGGTATTTTATTTAGTTGGCCATTCAGTTATTTATATAGGGAAAGCTCTCATTGGCTACGAGTCCACCCACATATTTTTAGGTGCATTTTGGATATGCGCATAAAAAAAAAACGGTTGATGGAAACGCCAAGATGCGCATAAATTTTGAAAATGCGCATTAAAAAAACGGTTGATGGAAACGCCAAGATGCGCATAAATTTTGAAAATGCGCATTAAAAAAACGGTTGATGGAAACGCCAAGATGCGCATAAATTTTGAAAATGCGCATTAAAAAAACGGTTGATGGAAACGCCAAGATGCGCATAAATTTTGAAAATGCGCATTAAAAAAACGGTTGATGGAAACGCCAAGATGCGCATAAATTTTGAAAATGCGCATTAAAAAAACGGTTGATGGAAACGCCAAGATGCGCATAAATTTTGAAAATGCGCATTAAAAAAAACGGATTCACTAAATTTTTTTACGTTAAGTGGTTGTAAACAATTAATTTGTGTTGAATTTAAACAAACAAATTAAGTTGAACATTGCTCAATTTAATTTGTTTGTTTAAATTCAACACAAATTAATTGTTTGCAACAGTTTTGCATGCGACACTTTTTTCAGTGCACGTGCACTTTTAAATCTATTAAAAACTCAACTTTAGAAATGTTATCTTAATCTGATCAACGTCTGTAAAAGTGGGAACCTTAAATTAAACATTTCCACTAAACATCAAGCTAAGGTTATATATGCAGTCTTGCTTTGTCAAATTTGTTGTAGAAACTATGCAGTAGCCTAATTTATGTACACTCTCAGAAAAAAAGGTACACGGTGGTACAAATAACGTTCTTTGAGGAACAGTTTTGAACCTTTGTAAAAGTTGTACCTTACATGGTACAGAAAAGACCTCTTATGATACTGTTCTGTACCATTTATGCTATCACTGAAAAAAGTGACGCATCCAAAACTGTTGCAAACAATTTATTTGTGTTGAATTTAAACAAACAAATTAATTTGAGCAATGTTCAACTTAATTTATTTGGGCTGAATTTAAACAAACAAATTGTTTACAAACAATTAACGTAAAAAAAAATTGAGTAAATCCAAGGAATCATCCTTGAATAATTTTTTTCAGTGCACAATTGAAATGAAGGTACACAATTGTTCCCATATAAAAGGTAGATAAGTATTGAACAACTCCTTCTTATTACAATATTGATGAAAATCAATATTACTGGAAAGGCAAAGTGATTTAATGAATAATTTTCATACTAAAACAAGAATCATCATTTAAAAAGCATAAAGAAACTCATAAACATTAATTATTAAGTTCTATAATACAATAATACAAAACAACTGGTAAACCATAAAACTATAGGTATAAACTAAACATTTCAGGCATTTTAAATACATGTTTGGTAAGCATTTTTGACACTGTTAGGTACAAAGTGTTTTATTAATGTGGTGGTCCCTTTATGGATCAGATTTGTACCTTTGACGAAGGTATAATATTGTATCAGTAGGTTTTAAATGTTGGTTTCCCGTGGTACAAATCATGTCCTTAACGGTACAAACTGCAATGGTACACATTTGCTTCTTTGTCTTAAGGTACAATTCTGTACCATAAAAAGGTACGGCCCCAGTGACAATGGTTTGTACCTTCTTTGGTACAACATTGTACCATTTTATCTGAGAGTGTAATTTAACGCAATTATCTGAAATAGCTTCAAAATTACGGCCAATTCTCCACTGTTTCAAGTAAAAAGTTAATAAACGTCACACATTTCATTACTTCTTTATTAAACTTTAATAATTTAAATGTAAGCT
>NC_079459.1:3236330-3254845 GCF_903798145.1 Danio aesculapii
ATGCATATCCACCATTAAAGTGTGAGTAAATGATGACAGAACTTTCCCTTTAAGATGATATTTTCTAAATGACAATCAAAAGTGTAAGGCGTCAGGAAAGCAGCATAAAGTATAGCGCGATGAATCACGCCAAGTCAACAAACGGTGTGCTATTTACTGTATTTTTGGCCAAATTGGATGATTGACAGGCTTTTATTTTCCAGTGACAGATCGCGTGTAACTATGTGAGAACATATTCGTGTTGGCATGTCCCAAATGTAAATATTTGTATTGAAAAAATATTGAAAAAATGTATGCAATAAAACTAATACATGTTCAGTAACTTATTAATAAAAACAACAGCCGGTTATGCAATAGCAAATGGTGAAATAAGTAACAGGCAAAGTGTAGATCCACATGCAGATTGCTGGGAAATGAAAACAGGAACAAGAACATCTGATAAAATCTCTTCCTTTTCAAACTGCACCGCAAACATGCGCTAACATTTGTACAACAAAACTCAAACACATTATAACTGTCTGCTTCAGGAATGCGTCACTACATTTGTTTTTATAACAGATGTACTCGAGTTGTGTGCCGACACTGTAAAAAAAAACCCTGCATGCCTTAAATTTCTAAGTCCATTGAACTTATATTGTGTTAAACTGACTTAAAACAGCTTGCATACCATGATCAACTTACTTTAATAAGTTACAATGACCTAAAAACACATGCTGTCGGGACTAATTGATCATAGATTTTTTACAGTGTACACAAATTAGGACAATCTATACACAAGTATACAATTAATTCAATATAAGCAGCCGTGGTTAGTTCCGGCTGCTTTTCTTTTTAAAAGAGCACATATAGGCCTATATACTATACTTTAAAAGCTGTTTTAACCCTATTTTAGGAGACATTTTTACTACTTAACTGTTACGCATTTGCTTCTCTTTAGCTGATATGTAAAGTGAGACTATCGCATTGTAAATGTTGGTATCAAAAACAGCAGTGTTGTGGGGCTCTGTGTTGATCAAATAAAGCTGAGGTGAATAAACACGCTAACCTCCATGTAATGGAGTATTTACTCTCATTTGGTCGACAATTAACACATTTTTACTATCAAATAAGGTAAAAGAAACTAATTTTAAAATATTACACAGGTACTATCCCTGCAATATATTGATTAATATATTTTTTAAAGACATTTTCACCACAATGTTCTTTTAGTAACACTGAGCCTGAAAATCTTTTACATCTATTTTGTACTTGTTGATTTTCTGGTGATTTTTGGAAACAGGTTTCAGGGTTGATTTTTGAGTCATTTTACAAAATAATTTACTTTGTCGAATGCATGATTCTTTTTTTGAACTGTAAAACTGGCGATAATTAGGGCCACACTGAATCTGTGCGCGCAGATTTCCGCAGATTTTTGGCCCATCACTGAAATGTAAATGTGTGTAAATTTATATTTATTCAGTTTTTAAACTATTTTCAGTAATATTATTGACTGATATGAAAATGTTCACTTGATTTATTTACAATACAGTTTTTAAAGTAATATTTTCTGTCTTTTAATAGATTTATTATATGGGAGACTTGCTTTGTTTACCAAATAAGTGGATTTAGATGGATTTGCATTGTAAAAACGTTAAATAAAAGTTTAAAAGCTATTATTTTTTTGTTTTTATATGTTAAGTTTTTAGTTACGATACTCCCAAAATATTTCTGCATCAATCCGCAGATTTTTTTTTACAAAATTCTCCACAGAAATAGCCAAAAATCTTTTACATCTATTTTGTACTTGTTGATTTTCTGGTGACTTTTGGAAACAGGTTTCAGGGTTGATTTGAGTCATTTTACAAAATAATTTACTTTGTCGAATTCATGATTCTTTTTTTGAACTGTAAAACTGGCTACGATCAGGGCCACATGGAATCTGTGCGTGCAGATTTCCGGCCCGTCACTGAATCTATTTATTTACTGGTGTAAATGTGTGTAAATTTATATATATTCAGTTTTTAAACTATTTTCAGTAATATTAATGACAGATATGAAAATGTTCATTTGATTTATTTACAATACAGTTTTTAGAGTAATATTTTCTGTCTTTTAATAGATTTATTACATGAGAGACTTGCTTTGTTTACCAAATAAGTGGATTTAGGTGGATTTGCATTGTAAAACATTACATAAAAGTTAAAAAGCTATTATTTTTAATTTCATATGTCAAGTTTTTAGTTACGATACTCCCAAAATATTTCTGCATAAATCGGCAGATTTTTTACAAAATTCTCCACAGAATTGTCCGCAGATTCTGTCTGGCGCAGCTATGATACACATGCTTTGAAGTTGATCATTTTTCTTGGGAAGTTTCACATACACAAGGCAAAAGTAATGTCCATTACTCCCTCCTTTAACTTTTTTCTGTAAAGATATTTTATAATTCTTTGACCTCAATTACAATTACTTTTACTATACTAATGTACTATAAAAAACCTCTCTAATAATGAAAAAGATTATCTGTACAATCTAATAATTTAAATATGATGAATCCCCCCATATATGTAATGTAGTATTTTTTATTTATTGTATGTTCTGCATCACTGACTAAGTTTTGTATGACTGTAGCATATGTTATTATATAATCCTGTATGCTTGTCAGTTTTATGGTTAAATAAAAAAGTATTTACTCTTGGCTAGCAATTATATAAACACAAGGTTATAGTGACCTCTATTGGAAACTCGTTTAAACTGACTAAAATCGTGAATGAGAATATTCAGCACTATAGACGAAAAAAACTCTTAACCACTAAACCACTTATTAAAATTCTGACTAATTAGTAACAGCAGTGTAAGCAACCAAAGCTAATGCTAGTTGATGTACAGTTGCCTATAAGCTAATTTGCGTTAGCTATTAAGCATAGACAACAGAACTGTTGGAATAACGATAATAAAAGGCTTTACTCACCAGTGTTATTTTGTTCTTGTTTTCTCTGTGAAACAAAGCAGAAGTTTGGCATTTTTTCCGTTCAAAAACGAGATGTCATTTCAAACATGAAAAACAAATTAGCACGAAAAGTGGTCCGTACAACTAGCGAGTAGCCTAATATCCGAAACTTCTGATATCTGTTTAGAAGTAGGATATGTCCTTTTTAACAAAGGTATAACTTGAGTTAATCGTGTTTTTTCCTTATTGCTGTGCCGTTTGCTGCTTCCCTAATTGAAAATTGGCCTTTAGGTCACATGACATACACGCTATGGATAGCAGTTGATAGTTTTCATAGATGAATACACTAGATATCGCATACGGACCCGGAGCATGCGTCGATAGCGCCGCCACATTTGTACAGTGCAAAAAGCAAGAAATTTATATTCATAATTAGAGGATTTTGGTTTCATATTTTGAAAACTTTAGCTCCCCTGCTACATATTTTTCTTTATCATTTATTTTGTTGTTTTTTGTTACTTTATCTGTTTATGTATTATTATTATTAATGAGGTTGGAAAGATTGTGAATGTGTGTAAATTGATTGTTATCTCAGCTTTTTGAGTAATTCTAAAAAGTATTAATGCCTTTCTGTTACTGTTTAGGCATCGTTAAAATAAATAAATTGTACAGTACTGTGCTCCTAAAACACTAGTCAAGACTAAAGCCAATGTGAAGATGCTAGACTCCAGCGCTGTGTATGGGTGTGATAATGAGCAAACAAAGAAAACAAAGCGCAAAGGCAGAACATTTCATAGGTAAGATGTGTTTTTTTTTATACATTTTTTGTTGTTACGAATTGTTGTGCTCAACATTGATGATAATAGTTTCTTACTGCACTGATCGGCAAAGTCGCACCAGCTCACGCTAAATACTCGGCTTATGCTAGTTTTGTTGAATAAATTCAGCAAACAAGATAAATGAAATATGACAAAACGCTGCGGTGCTAGAAACACTTAGCTCTATTATTGTCAGCTAAGTGAACAAGTCGTTCATAATGGGGACTCATTCACAAACGAATCGCTTCCTCTGTTAGAATGAGAAGTGAAAGCAGGAGATGAGGTGTGTTTCAGGACACGGATTAGATCAAATTTAACAGGGACGGTAGATAATAGATTTCCATGCACACAAACACACTCTTTGTCGGCAATGCCTGTGTGATCACTCATCCATCGATATAGAAAATGGATGTCCCTACTGAAAAAAACAGCTTAAACCAGCTGGTTGGCTGGTTTTAGCTGGTCGACCAGCCTGGTTTTAGAGGGGTTTTGGCCATTTCCAGGCTGGTCTTAGCTGGTCAGGCTGGGTGATGACCAGCTAAAACCAGTTTGACCAGCCTAGCCAGGGTGGGAGCCCAGCCTAAACCAGCTATGTCCAGCTTAAACCAGGCTGGTCAAGTTGGTTTTAGCTTGATTTAGCTCGTCATTTTCCAGCCTGACCAGCTAAGACCAGCCTGGAAATGGCCAAAACCCCTCTAAAACCAGGCTGGTCAACCAGCTAAAACCAGCCAACCAGCCTAGGCTGGTTTAAGATGGATTTTTCAGCAGGGATAAAATTATAATATTCGTAATTTTAAACAATATTTGCATACTGACCCCCGGTAAAACTCCCGATCGTAGATGTATGCATATATGTGTGTTTATCTCTGGCTCTGGATGGCCAGTCATTCACTGCACCTTGGTCCCACATTCAATTCAAAGGAGCGCTACCCTGTACTAAAATGGCGGCTCTATTGGCACGTTCCTTCCAATAGACAACAATAGCTTAGGCGACATCTAATGTAAACATCTATAAGTTTCAATTACGCTAGTCAAGGATTGTCAAAAAAATATAAATTGCCTCCAAATTATTCCTACTATGGATTTTCCAACATTCTTTAAAATATATTGTGTGAGTGCAACAGAAAGCACAATTTGAAACACAAACTTATTAGCTTAATATTTTTAATTGGGTGTGTGCAGAGGGCTATATGCACAGCTAGTGTTTTTAGCCAATGATAAACTTCCGGTGAAAGCTTAAAGTGACTATTTAAAATTTCATAAGGTTCCTTTTACAGCATCGATGCTGTAATGTCATTAAAACACATTCAGTTAAATAAACTTAAGCTTTTATTTAGTTGTTCAAGCATAAAATGAGATGAAAGACAGTGTAAGTGTAACGGAGGCCAGCTAGTAAGCGCTGTGCAGGTAAACCTCACTCCTCTGACCTCTAAAAGGTGCTCTAGCAACAGATGCTAGAGGCCATGGTCTTTAGCCTCCTTGGTAGAGCACCCGACTCCCATGTGGAAGGTCGCCGGTTCCATACCTGCTCGGAGCGAGTTGGGTGGTGTAGGACCGGCAGGATTAAATAAGCGCTAGCAGGATCAACAGGTGAGCGCAGAAACTCCATTGAAAACACTGGAGTTAAATAAACTGTCATATTTTAAAGAGATGACGAGGGAAATGGGATATAATACAGCGCTTCTTGTCCAGTCTGAGACCCATTGTATATCTATATACGGTATATCTATATACTCCTGTATATCTATATACCGGTATATCTTCTTGTCCAGTCTGAGACCCACTGTATATCTATCAGGCAGTGAAGGTTTTTAAAGAAATCAGACCTCAAACATGACAATTTTACAATAGAAAGACAGTTCACCAGAAGCACTGAGGCTGGCTGACTGAAATTAAGTTTGTTTAAACCCCATTCAATGTTTACCACAGACCATATTTTTTCTATTAATCGGGTGTCCTTGAAAGACAGCTTCGAAGGGATTAGGGCATAGGGATAAACCCTTCTGAATGGAACACACAATTTGACACCAAACAACCTCCCTATGCAAAGGATCACGGGGGCACGAGGTGTTCATCAGTTTTACCCGTCAAAATCCTTCATTCTGAGGGGCTCTTCGAAGTGGCCAGTTTTGAGCACTTTGGTTTGGAACAACACAATCTCAACGCAATTCGTAACTTTTTGATTTAGTGGCCAATTTGTGTTAATTCGTACAATCTCATTCGTACAATTTAGTATGATTTGCTCATCCCCCAATGACGATTGGGTTTAGGGGTGGGGTTAGGTGCCACGCCTTCTTTTTAAAATCTACATTCTCGTACAACTGCGCAGTACAAATTCGCCACTAAACAGACAAAACGTAAAATCGTTACGTTTCCTCGCGAGATCAGGCTGTCACTTCAATATCATAACCATGATTTTTACAGCCTGATCATACGAGAAAACATACGTATTTTACGTTTTGTCAGTTTAGTGGCTAATTTGTACGAATTCGTACGAGTTCAATCGTACGAAATTATATGATTTTAAAAAGGAGGCGTGGCACCTAACCCCAACCGTCATTAGGGGATGAGCAAATTGTACTAAATTGTATGAATTAGATCGTCCGAATTCATACGAATTAGCTACTAAATCAAAAAGTTACGTATTGCCGTGAGATTGTGTTGGATTTTTACTTTAATGTGTCCTTTGGAGGTGTATGGATGCACTATTTATATTTGTTTTTATTTTTGCTTTCCATATTTGATTCCCTTCAACCGAGATAGCATACTAATAATACAATATCTTTCTTTTGATTCATCTTTAAAAGGTCCCATTAAATTAAATTAATTTTTATAGATATTAGCATTAGTATGATAGTCTTAAGCATTTCTATAAGCTAGTAAGCTCCAAAACAGTGACAAAATTCACACGTATAAGATATAAACAATTAAAAAAGCTTGCAGTTTGTCACTTCTGCCTAAAGGGATAAATGATTTCTTGTCAAATTTTCTGACCAATCAAATGCTCTGTACTATCTGACATTTGCTTTTCATTTGATGCGCTTGTGCTCAAATACTAACTAGCAGAGCTGTGATAAAAACCAAACGCTATTGGCGGTTTATTAAAAAGGGGAGGAGCTACTCTATGTTCCACCCTCTCTTCTTGTTCCAGTTAAGATTAAGGGCTCTATTTTAACAATCTAGGCGCAAAGTCTAAAGTGCATAGCGCAAAATCATTAAGGGCGTGTCCGAATCCACTTTTGATGTTTTACAAAAAAGTAGTTTGCCCTCCGGCGCATGGTCTAACAGGGTTGTGCTTATTCTCTTAATGAGTTATTGGTGTGTTTTGAGCATAACATGCATTAAATCAATCAGTCTCGTCTCACATTCCCTTTTAGAGTCAGTTTGTAAGTGGAAAAACTGAACGCTTCACTAGTGAGAAAACAGTTAAGCATGAGGATAAAGAACGAGCCTTCTCCATTCAGCCTCTTTACTTATAATCTTTACTTTACTCCTTTACTTTAGTGGAGTGAGGAAACGGTGGAAACACTCCACTGAGGACATCCATTAGCCTTAATTATTAATTAAGTTCGTGAAGCTCAAAGATTTGTTTCAAAACTATTTCTAAATTCAGTTCTAATTTCCAGTAAACGAATAAATGAACAATAATAATGAAGTGTGGTCAAAAAAACTGAGTTATATCCAAACACACGTCCTGTTCTTGTACCCCATATAGTGATGCAGACGTTTCCAAAACCCCACAGGTGGACAAATCTAAACTAGTTTTTATTAAAACAAATATAAATACGCATAACATAATACTGCTAATAATAATAATATTATAGTAATGCAGATGGTCATGAATACACTGAAAAAGCCCCCTGAGGTGAAGAAGGCATGGAGGTAGTGGTGTTTATATTTATGTAGAAAATAATCACTTTTGTAGCATTTTAATCTTTAATCGTTTTCATCTGTAAAGATATTTGTGTATTGCTGTATATCCTGTGTTTATTAAGCAACGTGTAAGCGTTTGGACCCACATTGGCGCATAAATAACGCGCTCTGCGCTGGACTTTAGAGCAGCTCTCAGTTGGTTAATGGTGCAATACACTTCAGTTCCTCAAAATAGCATCGTCAACAATGCGCCTTAACACACCTCCTCCTTTTTAGAACAAATTGATTTGCCATTTAAACAACGTGGCGTAAAACGTGAAAATTACTATTGCGCTGGTCTGAAAATAGCAACAAATCATGCCAAACACATCTTGCCCCTTATTGCGCCGAGTGTGTGATAGGGCCCTACGTCAAACATCGAATTAAAAATGCACGGGGACCTTTAATGAACGATTTACCCACTTTGGGGGATGTTCTTGAAAACTTTAAAATCTGTCCAATTTATGAGTTTAAACGTTGAAATTACGAATCGGTAATGGAGGACTAACAATTTCACCTTCAACTATATTTAAATAAACACTTCAAGTAAGGATCCCTGTAACAGGAAACCAAGACGCCTTAATGAGGAACAAATGCAGTGGTGTAGAGCAGTCATGATGACAATGTGTTTTTTTTTTGCGTGGAAGTTTACTTGCAAGAACATAACATACAAGAACCCCACCCTCCCAAACCATTCATCGATGTGAATTAGTGGAGAAACATTACAGCTTCATTTCTCCACCGTCTCCAATCACACAAGACGCTCAGCAGTAAACAATGTGGTACAACGAACAAGATGATCAGCGAGCAGAAGTCAAACGGTGGCCCTAAAAATTACATTTCCGTCATAAAAATATATTAATCTTTCTCCTTTAGCGCCTTTTGATATAAATATAGATCTTTAAATGTAACGAACATGCAGTCTGGAAACGGGAGTGCCGTAACTAAGAGCAAGATACAATAGGAACTAGAACACATTGACGGTATCTACTTACCGATCCGATACATAAAAGGTTATTAAAAAGTATAACGCACAGAAATCAGACGCCATCCTGACAGGGATTTGGCAAAAAGGAGATGAAAACGGTCAGAGAGGAAGCTTTAAAGAAACAGTTAGACAAAAATATCAATTCTGTCTTCATTTATGAGTGTTCTGATGCCGCTCGGGTACATTTAAAGACACAGTTCACCCGAAAAATGAGAACTCTGTCATCATTTACTCACCCTTTACTTGTGTTGAGTTTCTTCGAACACTTATTTTGAAGAAAGCCGAACACCTGTAAGCATCGACTTCCGTAATATTTGTTTTCCAACAATGCAAGTCAATGGTTACCGGTTTTAGCATTCTTTGAAATATCTGCTTTTGACAGTTTAAGAAAATGTCATAATCAGAGTAAATTGTATTTTTTTTTTTATGCATGAATTATCCCTGTAAGTGAAAGTGATTTGGTGCTGAAACGAGCAGCTTGGACATTCTGCAAAACATCTTTTCCACAAAAAAAAAAAGTGAAAAAAAATGGCAGAATTTACTTTTTTGGACTAAACTTTAAAAGATACTTGGAAAAAAGCTGAACACCTGTAGCCATTGACTCCATAATATTTGTTTTCCTACAATGGAAGTCAATGGTTTCAGGTTTTCATCATTTTTCAAAATATCTGTTTTCAACAGATTAAGAAAGGTTCATAAACATGAAGTAATTAGAGAGTAAATTGTCATTTTTGCATGAACTATACCTTAAAATGAAAGTGATTGAATGCTGAAACGAGCAGCTTGGACATTCTGCAAAACATCTTTTTTTTTTTTAGTTCCACAGAAAACAAGTCACATTTGGAATGGCATTTTGAATAAAATGATGGCAAAATTAGCATTTTTTAAACATTTCTATGATGGTGCTGATGTTGCTCGGTAACATTTAAAGACACAGTTTACCCCAAAAATTTAAATTCTGTCATCATTTAATCTCCCTTGTCTCGAGTTCTTTTAAACACCTAGGATGGTATTTTGAAGAAAGCCGAACACCTGTAATCCTTGACTTCCATAATATTGTTTTTCCTACAATGGAAGTCAATGGTTACAGGTTTTCAGCATTTTTCAAAATATCTTCCTTTGTGTTCAACAAATTAAAAAAAGTTCATAATCACAGAGTAAATTGTATTTTTTGTGTGAACTATCCCTTTAAAAGTGACTGAATGCTGAAACGAGCAGCTTGGACATTCTGCAAAACATCTTTTTTAGTTCCACAGGAAGAAAAAAAAAGTCATATTTGGAGCAACATGAATAAAATGAAGGCAGAATTTACATTTTCTGGACAGGAGCAGTAGCCTGGACATTCTGCAAAACATCTTTTTCAGTTGAATGATGGCAGAATTTACATTTTTTGGGGTGATTTATCCCTTTAAAAAAGCATTTGTATGAGTGTTCTGATGCTGCTCGGTACATTTAAAGATACAGTTCATCAAAAAATGAAAACACTATCATCATCTAATCACCCTTGTCTCGAGTTCTTTTGAACACAAAGAAAGATATTTCAAAGAAAGCTGAACACCTATCATAATTGACTTCCATAATGTTTGTTTTCCTACAATGTATGTGGATGGTTACAGGTTTTCAACATTCTTCAAAATGTCTGTTTTCAACAGATTAAGAAAGGGTCATAATCACTGAGTAAATAGTGAGTACATTGTCAGTTTTGCGTGAACTATCCCTTTAAGTAAGCGTGATTGGATGCTGAAAGAGCAGCTTGGACATTCTGCAAAACATCTTCTTTTATAGTTCCACAGAAAAAAGAAGTCATATTTGGAATGACTTTATGAAAAAAAATTATGGTTGAATTTACATTTTAGGTCTGAACTATCTCTTTAAAAGGCACTTTGACATCAAGATCTTGCGTTCTCCAGTTAAAAGAAACCCAATACATTCTTCTATTCTTCCAGCTTCGCAGGCTTCACTCCGGCACCGCAGCAGTGGCGATCTCCGCTTTTCCATGCATGTCCCGATCAATCCTGAGTAATATAAAAAAGAAATAATAACAACAGTATAAGTCATAAGAATCAACACCATTTGATTCAGCTCTTTATGATAACTGAACACACAGACGGTCTCATGACTTCACACTCAAAGGTTTCCTGATCAACGTTTTGATTAAGGTTAAAAATAGCACAAAAAGCAAAACGAGTACTGAAATCAATTAAATGTGGAACTTCAGTCAGTTGATTCTCCATTGTTCATTGTAAACGCTGGATAAAATACAGCTCATGAAGAAAATCTGTGGAGAGATTCTGCATAATTGTAACTTTTACAATAGTTTAAGATGTACTTTAAGCTTATAAACAAGGTCACTGTTTTAATTAACACCTACTGATTATGTATACTGACATCAAACTATTAGCCCTGAAACGAGCAGCTTGGACATTCTGCAAAACATATTTTTAACCACTGTTGTCCAATGACTTGCCATACAAAATATTTTAAACTCAAAATTATTAGCTGCCTTAAGATTTTTCTTTTCTTTTGAATTGGCCAAAGAACCAATAAAATCTGTAACCATTGACTACCATAGTATTCATTTTCCTACAATGGAAGTCAATGGTAACAGTTTTTCAGCATTCTTCAAAATATCTTCCTACATGTTCGACGAATAAAAAAAGGGTCATAATCATTGAGTAAATAGTGAGGAAATTTTAATTTTGGTGAACTAACCCTTTAAGTAAAAGTTAGTGGATGCTGAAACGAGCAGCTTGGACATTCTGCGAAATATCTTTTAAACCACTGTTGTCAAATGACTTGCCTAATTAACATAGTTAAACAATTAAATTTCTCTAGAACATTATTATGTGGAAAACACCTACTGATTACGTATACTGACATCAAACTATTAGCCCTTGCACTGAATTTATTACATTTTTAATAAATAATTCCCAAGTGATTATTAATTATTAGCTTTATTAATTATTAGTGATTATATTTTTAGTTTTACATAATTGTTTTCTCCTGTTTGGTCGGAATACAAATTATTTTAAACTCAAAATTATTAGCCACCTTAAGATTTTTCTTTTCTTTTGAATTGGCCAAAGAACCAATAAAATCCGTAACCATTGACTTCCATAGTATTCGTTGTCCTACAATGGAAGTCAATGGTTACAGGTTTTCACCATTTTTCAAAATATCTTCCTACACGTTCGACGAATAAAAAAAACAGTTATAATCACTTAGTAAATAGTGAGGAAATTGTCATTTTTGGGTGAACTAACCCTTTAAGTGAAAGTGGGTGGATGCTGAAACAAGCAGCTTGGACATTCTGCAAAACATCTTCCAAACCCCTGTTATACATTGACTTGCCTAATTAACATAGTTAAACCTTTAAATTTCTCTAGCACATTATTACGTGGGAAAACACCTACTGATTACGTATACTAACATCAAACTATTAGCCCTTGCACTGAATTTATTACATTTTTAATAAATAATTCCCAAGTGATAATTAATTATTAGCTTTATTAATTATTAGTGATTATATTTTTAGTTTCACATAATTGTTTTCTCCTGTTTGATTGTTTGGAATAAAAAATATTTTAAACTCAAAATTATTAGCCGCCTTAAGATTTTTTTTCAAATCGCCCAAAGAACCAATAAAACCTGTAATCATTGACTACCATAGTATTCGTTTTTCCACAATGGAAGTCAATGGTTACAGGTTTTCAGCATTCTTCAAAATATCTCCCTACATCTTCGATGGTTCAAAAAGGGTCATAATCATTGAGTAAATAGTGAGGAAATTGTCATTTTTGGGTGAACTAACCCTTTAAGTGAAAGTGGGTGGATGCTGAAACGAGCAGCTTGGACATTCTGCGAAACATCTTCTAAACCACTGTTGTCCTATGACTTGCCTAATTAACATAGTTAAACTTTTAAATTTAACTAGCACATTATTACGTGAAAACACCTACTGATTACGTATACTGACATCAAACTATTAGCCGTTTCACTGAATTTATTTATAAAAAAATTTTTATATAGTTCCCAAGTGATTATTAATATCTTTATTATTTATTAGTGATTATATTTTAGTTTCACATAATTGTTTTCTCCTGTTTGTTTGGAATAAAAAAATATTTTAAACTCAAAATTATTAGTCCCCTTAAGATTTTTTTCAAATCGCCCAAAGAACCAATAAAACCTGTAACCATTGACTTCCATAGTATTCATTTTCCTACAATGGAAGTTTTTCAGCATTCTTCAAAATATCTCCCTACATGTTCGATGGTTTAAAAAGGGTCATAATGACGGAGTAAACAGTGAGCAAATTTTCGGGTGAAAGTGGGTGGATGCTGAAACGAGCAGCTTGGACATTCTGCGAAACATCTTTTAAATCACAGTTGTCCGATGACTTGCCTAATTAAGCCTTTATATTTCACTTAAAGCTAGTAATACTAGTATCTCGCAAAATAACTAATAAAGTATTACGTACTTTAAGCATCGCAAAGACAAAACAACTTAGTTATTAGAAATTAATATGAAAACTATTGAGATAAATGTTGGAGTAAATCTGTGAAACAGCACTTGGGAATATTTAATAAAGACTCAATAATACTTTAGTTTTCATCTGTAATTATGTAAACTGATGATGTTAATGCCTTCCTCGTTTGTGAGATGCTTTGGCTAAAAGCATCTGCTAAATGACTAAATGTAAATGCAATTTTGACTGCTGTTCTTGAGAGTTTGTGTCTTGACTCAAGTCCAAATCAAGAACCATTTTCTAGAAGAACATTTGGAAATATTTCAGAAATAATAAGCTCAAATTAAGTGAGTTATTCCTTAAAACAAGTTCATTTCAAAGCAAAAACTCATTTAATTTTGACTCATTATTTCGTAAAACAAATTTTTTTTAAAGAAAATGCTTCTTGACTTAACAATTTTTCTATATTTGGATTAGAAATGAGACAAAACGCTCAGCAAGAACAGCAATTATTCACCGTTTGACATGCAAATATGTGGAGGTTTGGAAGAAACATGCAGTGAAAATGTGCACCAGCCAGACATGCATTTGAAAACAACAACAAACAAACAAACAGCGTAAATCACCCGTGACCTCACTACTCAAATCCTTCACCATGATTTACTGGCCTGCTCATACATACCATACTAACACTGGCAGGACAAAGACAAACGTCAGAATCGAAATCTGAGGGACGGTCATTACAAACAAAGCAAATCAGTGTGCTCGACTCAAAAAAAAAAGGATATTATTAACAGCTTTCAGATGATTCGCTAATATTCAATGCTACACACTCAAAAAATATACAGGAAAATACTGAATTGGAGAGTTTTATCTGGATTTATGAGTCAAATTTAAGTTACAGAAACAACATACACACGTAGGTAAAGCATCTTTAATGTTTCAGATAAATATGGGCGAAACCTTTCATTGTTATTAAATGTTCCTGTGTTCATTATATGATAAGAATAAGCACTTATTCAACTCTTATTCAAAGACATAGTGCTCGTACTTAATCTGATCATATTACATATCTTAAAGAATAGCGGGCAGGTATAAAACGTATAATTAGTATTTTGTTATAAGTTATATTGTTTACTTTAATAACACGTAGCATCTTTGAAATGAAATATAAAGTGGGTAAACTAATCACGCATCAAAAGTTCTCAACAAAATACATAACTGACCAACTTTGTCTTTAAAAGGGCGTCAGATTATGTTTCATTTTATAAATAAAGCTAAAGATTCTCATTACAAACGATGTTATATGCAGGATGAACTAACTCAATATTTTAGTAAATATTGACAATATCTACATTTATAATTCCATTGAAATTAAACCTTGCATCACTTCATTTTACAAATGTCTTTGGTTTTATTTATGGTAAAAAAGATCTGTAAAGTCTAATTAATTAATAAATTAATAAATCAATAAATCAATCAATCAATCATTCATTCATTCATTCATTCATTCATTCATTCATTAATAAATAAATAAATAAATAAATAAATAAATAAATAAATAAATAAATTAATTAATTAATTAATTAATTAATTAAATCTATTTATTAATTAATTAAATCTATTTATTAATTAATTAAATCTATTAATTAATTAATCTATCTATTTATTTATTATTAATTAATATTCAAACCTTGACGCACACTTTTTTACCTAAAGATTTGTTTTTAGCTACAGTAAAAAATGTATATGTGAAGTCCATCAAAATAGAATTATGAAATGTATTTATTGTTTACTAATATTTATTAATAATGAATTCATAGTTAATCATTTATATATTAATTAATATTTAATAATCAAACATTTTTTTCTGTAAAATATAATCTGTGAAGCCTATCAAAATGAAACTAATAAATATATATTTTTACTAATATTTATTAATAATTAATTAATAATTGATAATCAAACCTTGAAACACGTTTTTACCCAAAGGTTTGTTTTTAGCTACAGTAATAAAAATATATCTGTGAAGTCTATCAAAAGGGAATTAAGAAATATATTTATTTTTAGTAATAATTATTAATAATGAATTAATGATTTAAAATATTCATCAACAATTATTAATCAAACATTAACAAAACTCTTTTTTTTTCCAAAAAACTCTTGTTTTTAGTTACTGTAAAAAATAATGTGTGAAGTCTATGAAAATTAAATTAATATATATATTTTACTAATATTTATTAATGATTAATATATTCACTAATAATCAAACCTTGATGCACACCTTTTTTACCCAAATATCTAAAGTATAAAAAAAAGATCTGTGAAGTCTAGCAAGATGAAATGAATATATACATATATATTTATGCTACTATTTATTACAATTAATAATTTATATATGATGTTCAAATCTTGACATCACTTCATCCAAAAATCTTAATCAAGATTAAATTATATATATAATATAATTTAATATATATATATATATATATATATATATATATATATATATATATATATATATATATATATATATATATATATATATATATATATATATTTTTTTTTTTTTTTTTTTTTTTTTTTTTCAAACGAATATTTATTCAATGTTAATAATAATTGAATAATTTGGCCATGAAATAAAGCCTCGACACATAACCTTTTACCAAAATATCTGTTTTGGTTATGGTAAATATATATCTATTAAGTCTATCAAAAAGAATTCAGAAATAGATTTGCTTTTACTAGTATTTATTAAGAATTAACTAATGTATTAAATAACAATTAATGATCAAACCTTGATTAATCACTTTTTACCCAAAGCTACAGTAAAAAATATAATCTATAAAAAGTCTATCAAAATGATATTAATAAACATATTTTTTACTAATATTTATTAACAATCAATCAATAATTAATTAAAAATCAAACCTTAAAATTTTTTCTCACCAAAAATTCACTTTTAGATATGATCTCTGAAGTCTTTCGAAATGCAATAAATATATATATATATATATATATATATATATATATATATATATATATATATATATATATATATATATATATATATATATATATATATATATATATTTATTTATTTATTTATTTATTTATTGCATTTCGAAAGACTTCAGAGATCATATATATATATATATATATATATATATATATATATATATATATATATATATATATATATATTAACATTTAATTAATAATTAATCTATTAATTAATAATTAATGATTAAACCTAATAAAAACCATCTAAAACATAGGTCTCAAACTCCTGGAGGGCTGCAGCTCTGCACATTTTTGACCCAACCCCGATCAAACACAGCTGATCCAACTAATCGAGGTGTTTTAAAAGAGGCATGAACACCTTGATTAGCTGGATCAGCTGTGTTTGATCAGAGTTGGAGCAAAACTGTGCAAAGCTGCGGCCCTCCAGGAATTGAGTTTGAGACCCATGGTCTAAAATACATGAATTGCATTGGATGCTTTTTTCTTTTTGGAATGTTTAACACTGCACAGCAAACGAAAGCAAATCGACAGCAAATTTGCGCAGTAAATAAGACAAACTGTGTAGAAGTATAAAGAATTTACAACAAACGATTACAGTTAGATGACACACAGGAGCATTTCAGCGTTGTGACGATAAATCAAGGAAGAACAGAGGCTCGAGTAAACAAAAAGCCACTTCTGGTAGAAGGTGGACATTCAATAAAGCCAAACGATTAATGGTTAGTTTCGTGCAAATCAGAAATAAAAAGGTCGACAGAGATCCAGCAGGAGATCTCTGGAATGAAAATGCATATACCTTTTATGTTTTTTCCTATTTTTTTCTTCGTCAAACCTTAGAGGAAAGGCAGGGAGAAGGGGTTAGAGCTTGGAGAGTTTCTGAAGATTCACAGCCAACAGCAGAAATAATGAAATCAAATAAAAACTGCTGGAGGAGAACAGCAGCGCGGAGACTTCAGTATCAAACAGTTCTGCAACTGAACACTTCCTGTCAGACAAAAAACACGAGAGAAGGAAGTCTAACAGGAAAAATAACTCACTGTTTAATGCAGTCTGGGATGGATACGTACTCCATCGGGACCAGCTCGGCCAGGTCTGTCAGACTGTACACAAACTTGATTTTCTGGCTGAATTTGGAGCTGTAAATTGGATTAGCATATTCATAAGGTCGCTGCAGGAAACGGGGGTCTTATTAAAACATTCGTGAACGCAACCTGACAAGGACTGACCTTATAAAAGGTTTTGTGAGGGCCAGCAGGGTGCGGATAAACCAGGACGGGTGAACGATTATCAGAGACTTCAGATTCTTCCTTAACCTGTAATAGAAACAATGCTATCACTTCAGTAAGACAGGATTACTGCAGGTTTCACCAAGTCAAATTTAAGACTATTATGATTTCAATGTCAGACTTATGATTCAGATTCTCAATAGGGTTGAGGTCTGGACTCTGTGACAGCCAATCCATTTATAAAAAATGATGTGTCATTCTCTCTTTACCACTCATTTACAATTTGAGCCTGGCAATGGCATCTAGGAATCAGGAATCTAGGAATCATCTAGGAATTGCTAAAAGGGTTATAGTTAATGAGATTTATTAATCAAGCAGCTCATGTTAATTTACACTGACAGAGGACAGAGGGTTGCTGAAGAACTACTGAGAGATTTCAGCTGCTGTCTGGGCTTTCACTGCCCTTCTACAGCTGCCTTTCTTCATGTGTTCAATCCTTTTTCCCTGTGTCATTTCATTTTATTATCATTTGTAAACAAATTAGTTTTGTTTTCTTTGCATATATGGATTTCTTTGTTTGTTCCCAACATCCGGGAAACATTTCAAGTCAACAGCACCTTTACAAATATGTTTTCTGAGAAAAACGGCGACGTGTTCAATACTTATTTTCACAACTGTATAGTAAAAAATTTACACTTTTGTTCTCTTGTCCTCTCTTAAAAAGTGGAACGGTCATGGAGAGCGGAGAGGGAGTTGGATGGCGTGTTGTTTGAAGTTGCTGTTGAATACTACTATTTAAAATACTAGCGATACTTGTTGTGGATTGTGTATTCCTATGTTGTATGGCTTTGTTTGTTGTCACTGTAAAAATATTGCATATACACATTTATTGTAAATATTTTCTCTTGTTTTTATATTTAGGTAGGAAGTGAGGTGTAGTATTGTATTTTTATTTTTATTTTATTTTTTTGTAGGGTGTAGGTAGTTTTATTGTGGGTGTTTAGGTAGAGTTTATTTTTTGTTTATTATTTTTTTTGGGGGGGGGGGGGGGGGGGGGGGGGGGGGGGGGGGGGGGGGGGGGGGGGGGGGGGGGGGGGGGGGGGGGGGGGGGGGGGGGGGGGGGGGGGGGGGGGGGGGGGGGGGGGGGGGG
>NC_079459.1:3254945-3312445 GCF_903798145.1 Danio aesculapii
GTAAAGAAAGGGAGTAAAGAAAGGAAGAAAGAAAGAAAGAAAGAAAGAAAGAAAGAAAGAAAGAAAGAAAGAAACTTAAAACAAACGTGCTTCACCAATCTGCTAGCATAAAATATTTTGGCATTTCTTGCTTTCCACAAATGGTTCATTTGTTTAGCACAAGTAGCATGCTGCTAACATACTGCTAATATAAATTAGCACGTTGCTAATATTTTTACAACATGGTTGCTAGAATTATTTGTAGTAAAACTGTAGTTTTACAAATGCTAATCAATATGGCAAAAACATGTTCAACACAACACTCACTTAGATTAGCATGCTGGTAACAGGCAGAGAGCAGCCGGCAGCTAGCTCTCTGCAACCCTCACATGGTTGCCCACTGAAGCTAAGCAGGGCTGCACCCGGTCAGCACCTGTATGGGAGATCACATGGGACAACTAGGTTTGTGCTGGAAGTGGTGTTAGTGAGGCCAGCAGGGAGTGCCCAGGATGTCCTTCAGGGTTTACTGGCCTCTAAACCATCCCCATATGATAATTGGCTACTCTCCTCTCCACCAATCAGACAGTGTGCGGTCTGGCGCAATATGGCTGCCGTCGTGTCATCCAGGTGGATGCTGCAGACTGGTGGTGGATAAGGATACTTCATTTACCATTCCACTTCTTCACCGTTTTCAATGTGATTTGCGCTCGCACTACGACGTCGTCTGTCGTTATTAGGCGACCATTAACTGTTTTCTCCAAAGATGAAAAACTGACAAACCCTTGCAGCAGCTCTGATACAAGTTTTATTAATGGAGAAATGTATGAAGCACTGCAGTGTTTGGGTGCACTACGTTTGTCTGAGGTAATCTAGTCTACCGAAAAGTTTGAAGCTGATTGGTCAGTTCTTGTCACATGAGTCTATGTGCGCTCATGGTATTCTGGTAGGTTGAGATGTTTTCAACTGCGGGTGCCTGGAATACGCGAGTGCATCACCCCCAATATGCATGTGCAAGCAGTGCGCCTTCAATACATATAACAAACTTGCGGGCACAAAATGTGAACGGCCCCTAAACGGTTAACATTTTAACACATTGCAAAATTATTCCAAGTATGCTTTTGCATATTATTTAAATTATTTACCATGTTGCCTAATATAATGTTACTATTTCCAAAGCTAGCTGCTACTTTTCAATGTTTTTGAGGGGGGTTTTTTTGTCGCTTTGACCAAAGTCCATACTCGGTTCAGGAGGGCCAGTGTCCTGCAGATTTTAGCTCCAACTTGCCTCAACACACCTGCAAGAATTTTTCTAGAAAGCCCAGTAAGAGCTTGACTAGCTAGGTCAGGTGTATCTGATTGGGGTTGGAGCTAAACTTTGCAGGACACCAGCACTCCAGGACCAAGATTGGACACCCCTGTACTAGAAAGTTACTGGCATGTGTGTTAAGGCAAGTTGGAGCTAAACTCAGCAGGACACTGGCCCTCCAGGACTGAGTTTGGACACCCCTGTTCTAGTCAGTTAGAAACGATACAGTTTAATGAGTTACAACATTTGAAACCTTTGAACACTGAAGCTCTAGTCTAGTGCTTGGAAATCTGGTGACAGAAGATCAAACAACGCTTCTCAAGCCAACATAATTAATTTGATTAGCTGCCGTTAGCGATTATGTAATGTTAAGGCATGTTTAACATGTGAAGGTTACCTTCCCACTCAAACTCATTGCTGTTTTCAGAAGGAGTGTCGATATCATCCAGGTCCAGTTCTGTGCTCTCATCCAGCTCATCTGACAGCACCGAGCCTTCGCTGTGGTCAAGATTCAGACTGATTTCCGGAGCCAAGAGTTTCCTTTTGGTTTTCTTTGCACTGTTTAGTCCGTAAGACTGGGACGCTACAATTAAAATAAATAAAAACCCCTCTAGTCAGTAGCGGTATCAATACACCTATTTTTATGCACATTTTGGAATTTTGCCAAGTGGTTAAGTGCCTCGACATATAGCACTAAGGTAGGTGCTCACAGTGACCCAAGTTCAAGTCCCAACTCAAGGTCCTTTGCTGATATGATATCAGCAAAGTGGTCTTTGATGACAAAAGAGCACATGTCACTCCGCTACTCACCCGTTTGCACTGGCTGCCAGTTGCTGCTCGCATCAAATTCAAAGCTCTGATGTTTGCTTACAAAGCGACCTCTGGCTTTGCTCCTTCTTATCTGATCTCACTTCTGCAGATTTATGTGCCCTCCAGAAACTTGCGTTCTGTGAATGAACGTCGCCTCGTTGTTCCATCCCAAAGAGGGAAGAAATCGCTTTCCCGAACTCTCGCATTCAATCTGCCCAGTTGGTGGAATGAACTCCCTAACTACATCAGAACAGCAGAGTCACTTGCTGTCTTCAAGAAACGACTAAAAACTCAACTATTTAGTCTCCACTTTCCTTCCTAATCTTAACTGCCTCTCTGGCTATACCACTAACTGTTCTCTCTCTCTCTCAAAAAAAAAAAAAATTTACTAATGCTCAGCTTCTTAGACTTTACACACCTGAAACTTGTCTATAGCACTTGTTCACTGCTGCTCTTATAGTTGTGTAAATTGCTTCCTTGTCCTCATTTGTAAGTCGCTTTGGATAAAAGCGTCTGCTAAATGACTAAATGTAAATGTAAATATCCGTTATGATTTTTTTAAAAATGCGCATAAACTACAATTAATATACATTTATCAAATACATTCCAGCATGTGCATCAATAAAAAGTCATGTGATTTGGTTTCACAGATGATGCGTGATGTTTACACATTGTAAACATCTGAAATGTTGTTTTGGTCATTGAAAAATCTCTCAGCCAAAGTCTGTCATCACAGTGGTTCAGTATATTTTTATTAGCATTATTACCTCCAGAATTGTCTGCACTTCAAAGAGCTTCTCACACCTCCAAATGCCATCGCATATTCATTGCGTCTCATTTTCTGATGCGCAAGTAATTTAATATATAAGAAAAAAGTTCCACAGTGGCTTTTCCTACTGCAGCAAATTCCATCGTTCTTTTTGATATTTGCTTCCAGATTATCAAATGAGGATTTTGTTCTTTTCATTGGATGGTGCTTTATTTTAAAATTATTTAAAATGCAATTTCCAGTTTTTGCATGAACTTAATTTCTTTTTTTCCTGAGTACTTTAACTAATTGATTGTCTCTGCATTTTGAGAATATATATATATATATATATATATATATATATATATATATATATATATATATATATATATATATATTATTATTATTATTATTATAGCTTACCAGGTGCTCCTTCACCACTGTAAAACTCTTCATCAAGATGAATATCTTCCTCCTCAGGAAGTGGCCTGGCAAACCAAAACAAAATAGACTTACACATTGCCGTGCTTATAAACTAGACATTCATGTAACTGCACACAACCAAAAAAAATCAAGCAGAAATTTCAGAAAGTTCACCATTTTACAAAGTCTGAATGCGACGCATCCTTTTAGCCGTTTAACCTCGTAAACTCGAACTGAATTTTCCTACCCAAATTGAAAAGCTTCACATACACACACAGAAAGGTGTATAACTCCAAAAGGTTTTTTATTTTATGTTTGACAGGAAACCATTTGAAATGACATAAAATGGTGTTGAAAGTGCTAAAAATTATTGTATAAGTTGTCTGTGTTGTAATAAAGCCCCTAAAAGAGGTGTATTTCTGATTTATTCTTGTATAATATTACATTTGGAAGTGTATAACTCATTTTTCATTTCACGCAACACCTGAAAATAGTCACCAGTTAGGCAACAGCGCTGTTTTAACTGTAAAATCATTGTTTATGCTGCAGCCGGCAGTAAAGTTCCTTGATTATTATGCCAGAACAAGAGTATAGTTACTACCTATATCAGCCTAGAAAATAGCAACTTTCATTTCCTGTCTGTCATTAATAAGTGCAGTAACTACGGAAGAGTCCAGCTGTACACAGGAAAATCGTATAAAATCTTTTTTTGTGAGATGCTAATGGTCTAATGCGATTCAATGATTGATGCTAAGCTAAGCTGAAAGTGCTCCCGCTAGACTCGGAGATCGGCTGAATGGATTAAAAAGTTGTAAATTGAAATGAGCCCATGGAAGTGTTCCTTTAAGGTGTTATCATGCATTTTAAGATGTTATCATTAGGGCTGCACAATATTGGGAAAATCTGACAGTGATATTTTTTTTGTTCTGTGAGATATTAAAATTAATATATTACAACTCTATTTGAAAAGAATTCATAATTTGACTTTTTTTCCTGATGATTTAGTGGCGGAGTGAATTTGTATAAAAAAAATATACAAAATACAAACAAATTAAAAACATTAAACATAGATATAAATTTAATAAACAGATTAAATTTAAAACTGTTTTTTGAATTGTTTGTGAGATGCTAATGGTCTAATCCAATTCAATGAATGATGCTACGCTAAGCTAAAAGTGCTCTGACCAGACAAAGAAATGGGCTTAATGGATTAAAAAAAATCGTAAATTCAAAAATGAGCCCATGAGAGTGTTGCTTCAAGATGTTATCGTGTACGTATGTACAATCATTAGGGCTGCACAATATTGGAAAAAAAAACTGGCATTACGATTTGTTCTTCTGCAAGATATATAAATTAATATATTACAACTCTGTTTGGAAAGAATTCATGATTTTACATTGATTCTGATGATTTTGTAGGGGATCTGTATAAAAAAAAAAATAAATTACAAGCATAAACTAATAATATAGAGCAAACATAAATTCATTAAACCACTGTCTTTTCGGCTTAGTCCATCTGGGGTCGCCACAGCGGAATGAACCACCAACTTATCCTGCATACGTTTTACGCAGCGGATGCCCAATAAAGATATAAACGATATAATACAGGTTTATTTCGAAACTCTTTTTTTTTTTTTTGTGAGATGCTAATGGTCTAATCCGATTCAATGATTGATGCTAAGCTAAGCTAAAAGTGCTCCGACCAGACCCAGAGATCGGCTGAATGGATTAAAAAATTGTAAACTAAAATGAGCCCATGAGAGTGTTACTTTAAGATGTTATCCTGTACTTGGGTACGATCATTAGAGCTACACAAAGACACAAATGCAATAAACAATGATTTTTCATTTTCTGGAGAGTCTAACAATATTGATGTACAAAAACTAAAATGTAAAACACTTGCAGTAGTCAACGTTTGAAGTGGACCAAATCTTTCATCAAAGTTGTCCTAAAACTATTCAACAACACCCACTCCTATCTAAAGACAACTTTAAAAAACCTTTTTGATCCGCCTCAAATGTTGATCAATATAGTTAATATAGTAAATTAACTAATAAAATTCAATTAATCTTTGTTTACGAATTGTATAATTACTAGTACGCAAATGGTTTAAATTTGCTTGAAATTGTACAAAATCTTTCACTCTTTTAGGGTTAAATTTGTTCTGAACTGTTTTTTGGTTTAATTACAATCCAAACTCGACATTGGAGATTCTGCGATGTGACTTTTGCACATTAGCACATTGCAATATCGATGCTGAAACAATATATTGTGCAGCCCTAACTATCATCAGCACGAAGACAAAAAAATTCAGCTATTAGAAATGAGTTATTAAAACAACTATGTTTAAAAATCAAATCTTCTCTCCGTTCCACAGCATTTGAGAAATATTCGATAGAGAATTGAAAATTGACAATTTTGACTCATAGCGCCGCTCTAGATTTAGCTTTAGCAAAGTATAATAACTCAAACAAATAATGGCATACCTGGGGAAATCCTCATCCTGCCACTCCTCTTTAAGCTCCACCCCCTCCATCCTCAGCCGCGCCTCTGTGGTCGCCACCGACTCCTGGTGCTCAAAGCTGAACATAAAAATCAATAAACATAGGAATTAGACAACATTTTTGCCTTAAAATCAACCCTTGCTCAATAGGGTTCGGGTTAGGGCTTTTACTCACTAGAAAAACCAATACGTCCGAGACGAAAGACTCCAAAAGTCCAAATCCAAAAGGGGCTGATAGTCATTCATGACAAAACTACAAACTACAAAGCAGCAGTAACTGAGAGAACGATCGAGAACAGCAGCTCCGAACTGCCTAATAAGACCAGTGCGCATTAAGACGCATGTTGCTGCTCACTATGCAAAACAAATCCATACAGGCTTCTTTGGTGGACTAATCTCAAACGCAAAGGCAAGTAAACTCATACACAACCATTTCTGTTACATACAGGATAAGCTCTTTTACTAATAGGAGCAGGCGAAACAGTCTGGGGAAAGATCTGGGTGGTGACTCTGAAAAAGTCCTGACATTCTTGGATTGTGTTCAAAGTTCAGCGTAAAGAGCAAACCCGCTTATTTCTGGGAAAAAAAGAGCTGATTAGGATGCCCTTCCTACTAGAACTAAAGTCATTTTACAGTTTTGATTCAGTGACGTTTGGGACGCTTCTTAAAACCTCAGTGGTGTTTCAGATGCAGTCAAAAAAATGATTACCTTCAGGCATATTTCACTGACAAAAAAAATTTATTTACTATTTATTCTCCCTCTAGTGGTTCCAAACGTTTCATTTTTCTGTTGACGTCATTTTAGAAAACATTAGAAACCTGTAACCATTGACTTCCATACTATTTGTTTTTACAACTTTGGAGGTCAATGGTTACAGGTTTCCAACATTTTTCAAAACATCTTATTTTGTGTTCACCAGAAAATCAAACTGGTAAGCGACAATTGAAGGATTGAGTAAATATTGGAAGAATTTTAAATTTTGGGTGAAATGCCTCATAACACATACACTCACCGCCCACTTCATTAGGTACACCTGTCCAACTGCTCGTTAACGCTAATTCCTAATCAGCCAATCACATGGCAGAAACTCAATGCATTTAGGCATGTAGACATGGTCAAGATGATCTGCTGCAGTTCAAACCGAGCATCAGAATGGGGAAGAAAGGTGAATTTGAACGTTGCATGGTTGTTGGTGCCAGACGGGCTGGTTTGAGTATTTCAGAAACTGCTGATCTACTGGGATTTTCACGCATAACGAACTCTAGGGTTTACAGAGAATGGTCTGAAAAAGAGGAAATATCCAGTGAGCGGCAGTTCTGTGGGCACAAACGCATTGTTGATGCCAGAGGTCAGAGGAGAATGGCCAGACTGGTTCCAGCTGATAGAAAGGCAACAGTAACTCAAATAAGCACTCTGAGAAGAGCATCTCTGAACACACAACACGTCCAACCTTGAAGCAGATGGGCTACAGCAGCAGAAGACCACACCGGGTGCCACTCCTGTCAGCTAAGAACAGGAAACTGAGGTTACAATTCAGACAATGGTGTGGGGGATATTTTCACACTTTGAGCCCATTAGCGCCAACTGAGTATCGTGTCAACGCCACAGCCTACCTGAGTATTGTTGCTGACCATGTCCATCCCTTTAGGACTACAATGTACCCATCTTCTTCTTCCAGCAGGATAACACACCATGTCATAAAATGCGAATCATCCAAGTCTGGTTTCTTGAACATGACAGTGAGTTCACTGTACTCAAATGGCCTCCACAGTCACCAGAACTCAATCCAATAGAGCACCTTTGGGAAGTGGTGGAACGGGAGATTCGGATCATGGATGTGCAGCCAACTATCTGCAGGAACTAAATTATGCCATCGCATCAATATGGACCAAAAATCTCTGAGGAATATTTCCAGTACCTTGTTGAATCTATGCAACGCAAGATTCAATCAAAAGTGGGTCGAACCCGGTACTAGTCAGGTGTACCTAATAAAGTGGCCGGTTATTAAATTAATTAAAATTAAATTTTAATTTAATATTATATTAAAACAAATTTTCCTAAAAAAATAAAAAAAGAGATAAAACCACAGCATAATGCATTCAGAAACTGCATAGTCATATGTACCTTTTTTTCTTGTTAATAAACTAAATTATCTAGAATTTCCATCAACTGATCCCTGTTATTTTTAAGAGCCTGTTTTGAGCTTGCAATATTTTCTGATTTTAATAATTAAGTCTCATCCAGCAGCTGTTCAGTGTTTTCAGAGAGACACACACAGACTGATAAACTGTGGAGCAGAGTTAATCATCATGCCATTCGCGCACCAGCCGTCATACTCTTGATGTGACGTGACGTCTGCCAGCCTTCCTAGAAGAGATGAGCATCAGTTCACAGCACCGGGTCATGAGACGCACACTGCATGTTCTCCCATGCCACTCAAGCCAAAGCTTTATAGAAGTTTAGAAATTTTGCAAGCCCTGAATATGATGACAAAGCTAAACCTAATCTGGTTTTTACACCTTTCATACAGCAAAAATAAATAAATAAATAAATAAAACTCAAACGAAACTCAAGAAGAATGTTTTTAATCGTGATGATAATGTTTTGCATATGTTCATCACTAAACAAATTGTTCTGTTTTGAATAGATGTATATCCTGAAGGCTTACTTTTATTATATTCACCACACCCTCAGGAAAATGACAACAACAACACGGAAACAAACGGCTCTCTGTGAACTGTCTAAAATAAAGCCTGAATCTCAAAAGTAATGTTACTTTATGAACAAATCTTCTGAAAATTCTGATCACTATTATTTTTTTCTCAGCTGCTCAATTTTTGGTTCAATTTCATATTCACCACAATTAGGTACACGTGTCCCAAACCATGATTTGGATACATTTATGATGTTCCACCAATATACGTTAAACAATATATTGCTTTTTACAAATATTTTATTATTTAAAATACAAGTACTGTGGTATTGATAACAGGGTTGCGAATAACAAGTGAGATAGTTTGGGATCTAATTAACAGGGTTTCATCAAGTCAAATTTAAGACTTTTTAAGACCCTTTTAAGACCATTAAGAATAAAATTTTTGTCGTATAGAAGGTTCAACAATGAACAATTAACTTTATTCTAATGGCTGGTATCATCATAAAGAATGGTGTAATTGTTTTTTCTTTCCTTGATTAGGGAATTTGCTGTAAAATGTAAACAGTTGTTGTGAACTGTAACTCTTTGCAGTAAAAAAACTTTAATATAAAGAATAAGGTTTTATTGAGATGTATTGTTGGTGATTGGATGGATGTCGACCCGATTGAGTAGCTTTACTGGGAAAAAGCAAAATTAAGAGCTATTTAAAATGATTTAAGACCTACAACACAATATTTCAGTCTATTTAAAACTTTAAGGCCTTTTAAGACCCAGCAGCCACCCTGTAGATGGATGGATGGATGGATGGATGGATGGATGGATGGATGGATGGATGGATGGATGGATAGATGGATGGATAGATAGATGGATAGATAGATGGATGGATAGATGGATGGATGGATGAATAGATCGATGGAGAGATAGATGGATGGATGGAGAGATGGATGGATAGATGGAGAGAGATGGAGAGATGGATGGAGAGATGGATAGATAGATGGATAGATAGATGGAGAGATAGATGGAGAGATAGATAGATAGATAGATAGATAGATAGATAGATAGATAGATAGATAGATAGATAGATAGATAGATAGATAGAAAGAGAGATAGGTACAGACAGAGATAGACAGATAGATAGATAGATAGATAGATAGATAGATAGATAGATAGATAGACAGACAGACAGACAGACAGACAGACAGACAGACAGACAGACAGATAGATAGATTAAACAATAGAACAAACAATAGATATAGATTGATAGATGGATGGATGGATGGATGGATGGAGAGATGGGGAGATAGATGGGGAGATAGATGGATGGATGGATGGATGGAGAGACAGAGAGATAGAGAGTGTTTCTGCAGGGTTCAGATCAAATTTAAGACTTTTTAAGACCCTTTTAAAACCATTATGAATGAAATTTTAGACTTAAGAAGTTAAACAATTAACTTTAGCCCGGTATTATCATGAGGAATGGTGTAATTGTTTTTTTCTTTCCTTGATTAGGGAATTTAATGGGGAATTTGCTGTAAAATGTAAACAGTTGTTGTGAACTGTCTCTCTTTGCAGTAAAAAATAACTTTAATATAAAGAATAAGGTGTTATTGAGATGTATTGTTGGTAATTGGATGGATGTTGGCCTGATTGAGTAGCTTTACTGGGAAAAAGCAGATTTAAGAGCTGTTTAAAATGATTTAAGACCTACAACACAATATTTCAGTCTATTTAAAACTTTTTAAGGCCTTAAATTTAGTTTTTGAAATAAGACATTAAGACCCAGCAGACAACCAGCTATATTGTTTACCATGGTACTTTGAATAATTGAGATAAAGTTGGTTTTGAACTCGCACATTCGTTCAATTACAACTTGTGACATGCTCCCTATATTGTTTACCATGATACTTTGATATTCGGTCTGAAATCACATGCAAGTATGACTTCAAAACAACATTAGCACTATTTATTTGACTGTAAACTTTCTACTTTGTACTGTAAAATGTACTTTGATAGTAATTGGCTGCTAATTTGACTTGACTATTTTGAATTTGCAAAGAACACGTTTCTGAAATTACATTATTTAGGTTAAAAGTCTGAATAAGTGAATATAAAACCCACTCTACCTCTGTTAAAACCCAGTTTAGTATCCACTCTACCTTCCATTGTGTTGTCCCGCAGATGTGTGCAGCAGTCTCACAGGAGTTGATGTCCTCACGCCTTGTTTTTGTCTATTGTCTGGAGTCTCCGCGGTGTTTTCTGTTTCCTGCTGCGGATCTCCTGCTCGGTTTCCATTCGCCACCGAAATCCCCGTTACCGAGTCCTCGTGCGGCTCCTCTTCCCCGGTTCGAACCGAAGAAGTCGATAAAGATGCGGCGCTGCTTATATTTCTGTTTTCTGGACTCTCAGATGTCCGGTTGGGTGTGTCTGATTCGGGATCAGTTCTGTTGGCGTTCATATCGCTCTGATTGGAAACTTCACCGCTCGATATTATGACATCAGTGGCCATGATCGAGCGATTAGCAATTAATCGATTAGCAAAACAAAACTTCGAACTTATGGAACGAACGTAAACAAACTTTAATATTAAACTTACTAAACTTTTACGTAGTATTAGACATCTCTGATTAATATTAATACTTGTTTTGATTTAAAATGTTGCTTTTAGGAATGTCCCAAAACAATCGTGCCCTTTTAAGTGAACTAGTGTGTGTTTAGCGGGCCAGCAGTGCGCAGTCGGTCCCTTTTCCTCTCCCGTTTCCTTCCTTTAGCAAAACCGCTGTCAGATGATCAGATATAACGGGGTGAAAGGCGTGTCGATCATGTCAGAGCTCGGAAATGACACTTAAAACGGCATTTAAGACGGTTTTAATGGCTGACGAACTCAGCCATCTCAACTGTTGCTTCCACCGGCCGTCATTCTTCTTTTGGAAGTGTCGGGTGAACTGAGGTGAAGCGAGGCTCGGTGATACACAAATCTTCCGGTCGTTATTTTGAGGTTGTTCAAAATAAAAGCGTCCCCGTTTTGTTATTAAAAGTCCTCTGCGTTTAAAATGTAGCTGGAGAGGATGAGTACATGCTAATGCGATAGTACGAGTATATTAACAAGGATATATTTATTTATCTTGATTCGTGTTTTGACACGTTTTGAAAAATGTTTTGAAAATGTTTTGAAATATTAAAACAAACTCTAACAATGAAACTAATTCATTGACACTGTTAGACATTTTATTGTATTTTTGCGATAACTTACTGGCAGCAATGTTACCAGAAAGTTACCACAACTGCCCTTTTACAGTAACTTACCTGTAAATGTGTTTTACAGTAGCAGGGCCCTACAGCAATTTAATTTTACAGTAAAATAGTCTTACCGCAAGCTTTTTTATGGTAAAATGCCTCTACTACACTTTATTTTACTGTATGACATTTTTTACAGTGCTTCTACTGTCATTTACATATTACACTTGCAATACAAAACCTTTATTTCTAGTATTTACTAATAAATTAAATACATAAATTCCAAACAAGTAACAAGATTGTGTACAACAGTATTTCATTCATTGTTTTTACCTATTTTAAAGGTAATTTTCAATAATCAATCTATTTTAAATACGTTTTGTGATACAAGATGTTAGTTGATATATTTAATTAAAGTAGCAGTACTCAATTACTTTGATTACAGTAGAATACCGCAAATTCCTAATATGCAACAAGTTACTGTAAAAGTTTTACAATTATCCTCAATGCAGTGCATATTACAGTAGATAACTGTAATGGATGTCTGCTGTATATTACTAGGCTTTTTTGAGGTAAATAACTGTACTTACGACAAAGTCTAATAGTGATAATAATAATAATAAAATGCTTTCTGTTATCATATTCTATTGTTCAATTTCATGATAGTAAAAGTGTAGTAATCTTTTTAGTGTATTGATTACCATTTAATTAATTGTATTATGAACAGGCTAAATTAAGGTAAAACCACAGTGCACAGGAATTTAATGTCAAGTTATTTACAGAGGTCAATGGGGGCTTTAATTTTGCAATTTGAATAAAACTTTAGCCATGAAATTAAATTATCTGGACTTCCCATAATACAATTGTCATAATTTTTTAATTAAGATGTGGTGCAAATGGTTTTAAGTCGTTTTTTGCTTGTACAGAAAAATAAATAAATAAATAAATAAATAGATAGATAGATAGATAGACAGACAGACAGACAGACAGACAGACAGACAGACAGACAGACAGACAGACAGACAGACAGACAGACAGACAGTCAGACAGACAGACAGACAGACAGACAGACAGACAGACAGACAGATAGATAGATAGATAGATAGATAGATAGATAGATAGATAGATAGATAGATAGATAGATAGATAGACAGATAGATTAATTAATAAATTAATAAATTAATAAATAAATAAATGTTTGACTCTGAGTGCTTCTTCAATCTTAAGGTCTTCACTCTCCTCTTTAATAAACGCCATCTTTATAATAGTGTCAGAGAAATGACACACAGCTTCATTAGCCTCAAATAGTGAGCGAGAGAGAGAGAGAGAGAGAGAGAGAGAGAGAGAGAGAGAGAGAGAGAGAGCAATTGAGTTCACACTGCAGTGTGTGTTTATTAATCATTCTCAGTTTCTTTCCATTTCAGACGAACTTAACTTATTTTGCAAAACCAAAATGGATTAAATTAAATGACTTTATTAACAGATACATTAATATCGACTAGCTTTGGCTCACATTAAGCCTTTTATTTGAGTGACAAATGGAGATAAACATGTACTTCATTAATTGTGTTCATATTGAATACATATTTTTAGTCCCCACATAATTAAATAACTCCAATAAATTCAACAGACTGTAATATTGTGAGTGTAATGAATAGAAATACTAACAAAAGACTGCTAAATATGATGATCTATTCAAGAGTAGTACACTAGATGGCGGCGCAACACTGTTTTAGAGAAAATCTTTCAGTAATTCATATCTGAATAGAAAGACCTGCCTAATATTTAAAGATTATGGCGATTTAGTGTCAACTTTGAAATCACAATGTTTAATTTTTGGTTAGATCAATTTGTGAAATTAATATTTTCCATAGGATGCTTTACAATATTATATTCGGGCATATGCATTAGTTTAGTCAGTACTGAAGCCAAATCTGGAATAATCTGACAAAATAACTAACAATAATAGTCCAAAGTAGTCCAAATTTATGTTATAGAAAAAATATTAAATACAAATTTTAAAAACAGTAAAAATCAATAAAAGCAATATATATATATATATATATATATATATATATATATATATATATATATATATATATATATATATATATATATATATATATATATATTGCAATATTTGCATGATTTTAATTGTATTATCTTTCCATTTCTAAAGCTGGTCTGTGACTAAAATATTATATTAAGAAATATATCTGTTTAATAAATCTGTTTTGTTCAAATGCACCATTATATATGACCCATATTCACTGAGAAACGGGGTGTACTTATATATGCTGAGCATTGTATATACCCTTCCCCCCCGATGCTTTAACAAATAATATTTATAAAACAATTTGATTACCACAATACAGCTGTATACTATAATTATTATTCTAGTCATTAATATTTTAGTAATGCAGAGTGTGCATGTTTATTGCTTTAATACATTTTTTTAAATGACAACATAAAAAGAAACAGTTATACATAATAAAACAGGCAGCTCCTCCGGCTTTATAGCCATAGGCATAAATCACAAAATAAAATGATGTATTAAAATCTGTGAAATAATTAAGAAAAGTCACACTTTTTAATCCAAAACATTTTGTAATAATATTTTATAAAAATGACTGAAAATGTGCATTTAATATAACAATAACTGTAATACATTTGCAATTATAAATGCATTATAAATTATATTTCTGTATTATAATTCTTATTTTAAATGTAGCTGACTAAATTTAGGTTTGTATTTATTATTATTATTATTATTTATTATTATTATTATTATTATTTATTATTATTATTATTATTATTATTTATTATTATTTATTATTCATTATTTATTATTATTATTATTAATATTTATTTTTATTATTATTATTATTATTATTATTTATTATTATTTATTATTATTATTATTATTATTATTTATTATTTATTATTATTATTATTATTATTATTATTATTATTATTATTATTATTATTATTATTATTATAAAACAAAAGCATGAAAAACAATTAGATAAAACAATCAATATTCCCCCAGGAAGTGTTCGTTTAATGACGAAGTCCATGATTTATTAGTCTTGTCTTATTATTAAATGAGGTTACTTCATACTGCATGATGAGAACCAGCAATTAGCGTATGCAAATGAGAGAGGACTCTAATTTCATGACAGAACAAAGAAACTGTACAGAGTGCGAGGTTTGTGACTGCATAAACGCATCTCAGATGTTTTCATAAATTGCTCTGATTTTTTCAGATATGCATCGCTTCTGGCTGTGAGACACTGATCAATGTGAACGTCCCCATAATGCCGCACAAATCTCCGCGGTGTGTGCTCAGGATCATTGAGAATAATCACTAATTAACACACTGCTATTTGTTCAGTCTGATCGAACGGCCTCATTAAGTAACACATAATCCCACAATATACGAAGTTTACAGTAGCTCTTTTTGTTTAAGCTTGCAGAGATGTTTGCCCAGGCTCGGTTTCAGCGTTATACACAAATAAAGAGCAGATGCTGACTTTGATGCCGACAAAACGTGCAGATCTGAACCGACAGAAGAATTATGAAGGTCCCGGATTTCTCATTAACTAGAGCAAATTTGTTTAATAGCACATTAAGTGATGTTTTATACGTTTCTCCCACTTTCTAATTATCAATGTTTGTTGTCTGGTGTTATTATTTTCAAGGGAGAGAGAGAGAGAGAGATATTGGACAGAGTCCTAAGCAAATTTGTGTTCGGTATGTTTTTACATTTTGTTCGTATGAATTCGTACGATTTGCTTAAACCCCGACGACGAGGCTTTACTTTAAAAAGTACATTTTCCAACCAATAACAGGCTATTTGTGCCTTCAATATTCATTAATTAGCCTAATTGTATTTTCGGCGTAGTATCTTCATTAATCTGGGGTCGCCACAGCGGAATGAACCGCACGCCTTTAATATGAAAGATTAATAATTTCTCATTGCAGCTGGAAGGGCATGTGTAAAACATATGCTGGATAAGTTGGCAGTTCACTCCGCTGTGGTGACCATTGATTAACAAAGAGACTAATCCGAAAAGAAAATGAATGAATGAAACATTTCTCATCATTTATCCTGCCTCACGTTGTTCTAAAACCAATGGGAAATCAATTAATCTTCTGAAGACTGTACCTTTTTAATTAAATATGAGAGATTGTCAATATGTCTAATGTTAATTCGAGGTCTTTTCAATCTAAACTAAACCAAGTTATATTAGTAGCCTATTTCCAGGGTACGAATTATATACATTGACGATCAGGGGGTCAGGTTTTGGTAAGTAATATTCTTCAGTGAACAAATTTATATATTTAATTCAATTACATCTAACTTATTAATCAAACTTGTTATGTTTTCAGTGTTGTAAGGGATATTGAATGGTTCTCAATGACATTTGTGATATTAAATAAACAATTACAGGTTTGTTTTCCTTCACCTACTAATGGATGACCATTTATTTTTACTTTACTGTTTAACTTCCATGTGCGAGCAATATGATTAAATACAATCTATGCATCTAATTTTACTGACACCTACAAGACCCTTATTTAAAGAAACATGTTTTGTGAACACTTACTGTCTGTTTCAAACCGATTAATCAATATTTTTGGCACAAACATGCATTTACTACAGTACGAACCATTATAGGGGTGGTCAAATGTATATTGAAGTTATCATTCATTCATTTTCTTTTCGGCTGAGTCCCTTTATTAATCTGGGGTCGCCACAGCGGAATGAACTGCCAACTTATCCAGCATATGTTTTTACCCTTCCAGCTGCAACCCATCACTGGGAAACACCCATACACTCCCATTCACACACATACACTATGGACAATTTAGCTTACACAGCTAATTTAGCTTAACATTCATGATTAAGTTCTATAATACAATAATACAAAACAACTGGTAAACATAAAAATAGGTATTGTAAACTAAACATTTAAGGCATTTAAAATAAATATTTAGTAAGGATTTTTGACACTGTTAAGGTACAAAGTGTCTTCTGTAGTGGTACCTTCATGGATCAGATTTGTATTTTTGATGAAGGTACAATATTGTATTGAACAAAGGTACATATTGGTTTCCCATGGTACAAATCATGTCCTTAAAGGTACAAACTGCAATGGTACACATTTGTTTCTTTGTTTTAAGGTACAATACTGTTCCATATAAAAGGCACACTCTCAGAAATGAAGGTACGCGAGCTGTCACTGGGGTGGCACGTTTTCAAAAGGTACACATTTGTACCTAAAGGGTCCATATTGGTACCTCAAAAGTACCTGCAAATTTTAAGAGGAACACTTTTGTACTTTTTAGGTACTAATATGTACCCTTGAGGTATTAATATGGACCTTTTATGTACAAATTTGTACCTTTTCTAAAGGTACAGCTCCTGTACCTTTATTTCTGAGAGTGTACTGCCCCAGTGACAAGGGTTTGTACCTTTTTTGGTACAACATTGTACCATTTTTTGTAATGGAGCATTTTGTAGCATGTTTCGGTAATTCTGGGTTTAGTCTTTACAACTAAAAGAAGCATTTGAGATGTAAACATCTTCAAAAGATGAACAAATATTTAAGATTAAAATTAAATGTTCCTCATTGGGCATCAATAGTTCCATGACAAACCGTTTTTCATTGCACAACATGTTCTGTGCGGTGCACTCTCAGAAATAAAGATATGCGAGCTGTCACTGGGGTGGTACCTTTTTAAAAGGTACACATTTGTACTTAAAGGGTCCATATTGGTACCTCAAAAGTATATAATAGTACCTAAAAAATTTAAGGGGAACATTTTTGTACTTTTTTTAGGTACTAATATACCCTTGAGATATTAATATGGACCTCATAGGTACAAATTTGTACCTTTTGAAAAGGTACCACTCCAGTGACAGGTTGCGTACCTTTAGTTATTTCTGAGAGTGTGTAAAGAAGTTCTTTAAATATTTTTTTAAAAACAAAAATGGTTGTTTTAATAACCAATTCTCTGAATTTTTTTTTCTGTGGAACCAGAATAGTTATTCGCAATATGTTGAAAAATAAAACATTTACTGCCTAAAGGATATATAGGAGTAGCCTAAAAACATAACAGCAACAATAAAATGAGTAAAATATTGATTTGCTTGTGTGTAAAAGAGTTAAAACATTCTCACAAATAACCTCTCCTCTTCTCAAACATTTGGAAACCTGTGTGTGTGATCAGGAGAGGCTCGAGAAAACAGATGTGTGTTCAGGGGGATTTGCTTTGCATGACATCCGGGGTGAGAGTGAATCCCTTTCTCTCTTTCAGTGTTGTGAAAATGTTTCAAAAGCAAACTTTCTTTTGCCGGAGTCTGGGCGCGAGATGTTTGATGTTTTCCTCTTGTGGAGCGAGCAGAGAGATGAAGTGAGTTCTTAATTTATGAGGACATAACAAGGAAGCGATTAAGCAAACATATTTCCCTGCTTCGGCTGGCATGAAAGAGCCACTCAGGGCGAGAAAGCCAGCGCTTTGGATTTCGAAAAGATAATTGCCTAAATGTTTACAAGTTAGCGAGAGTTTAAAATGGCCGCGCTAACAAAGCAGCGTTCAGGATGACCGCATGAAGCGCGAGGAAAACGGCATCCAATTTCCACAAGTGGGGCAGTGGGAAGTATTTAGGCTGGTTGAAGTGCGTGTCCTAATGAGAAAAGACAAAAAAAGACTTTATGTGTGCATGATTTATGCAGTCTGTTTCTAGGAGCGCGCGCATAATTATTTATGATTGCTGAGCCCGGGAAAGAAAGAAAAAAGGCGCGCGCGCGGAGAAAGAGAAGCTAAAAAATTCAAAAGCAGAAACAGTTAAATGAATATTTAAGAGAGGATGAAATATTTAGTGGAAACAAATGAGAAAAACATTTAAAACAGCATGATAAATAATAGTGGGAGTTGTCGGGTGGGAAGCAGCGGCTGCCACGAGGCCTTAAACACGCTTAAACATGTCTGATCTCGGCCTCGGCAATTTGTTTTCCATATGCCGGTCGTTACGGGGCCACGGTCGGTACGCGCGGGCTGGCACGACCAGGGGAATATTAGCTTTTTGTGGAGAGTGCTTGGATTGATGCCACGAGCGAGTCACAATTCAATGTGTCGACTGGTTTGGAACAAGTGGAGGGCAGGACACTGGCATCAGCCGAAGGAGACATTTTATGCCACACGAAAAGGACAAATATGAAGAGTTTCAATGCTTAGGTACATCTTGTGAATTTCAAACTGCATCAGATTAAGTAGTTTGCATTAAATATCACAATACTGATTGCTCACCATACAAAAGTAATCAAATATTGTTGATATTCATATTATTGATATTGATATTTATATAATTTGTCTTTTAAAATTCTTTTTGGAGTGCACACAACTCTTACAAATTTCTAATATGGCATAAATCAGAGTTATCCCAACAAATAATGATATATTTCTGAAGCTAAAAGATATTTTGTTGTCTAAAAGTGAATACACACAGCGCTTTTTTATATTGAGCCATAAATAAATGACGCGCTAACATTTTTCTTTTAAATTTGGAAGAAATGTCATCAGTCATTACAGAACCAAACTAAAATTGACAAACACATAACCATAAATTGTAAATCCAGAGAAACTTTTTATCCCATATAACTTATAATATAATATAGGCTAGCACGAATTATAAATTATTGATTAAAGGAGACGTTTTATGCAATGTGAAAGGACAAATTTGAAGAGTTTCAATGCTTAGGTACATCTTGAGAATTTTAAACTGCATCACACTGAGTAGTTTGCATTAAATACCACAATACCAATTGCTCACCATATAAAATTAATAAAAAAATTGTCAATATTCATATTAGACTGTATAGAGAATGTATTTGTCTGAATTTATCTTTTTTGTTAGTGCACACAAATCTTACAAGTTTCTAATTGGTCATAAATCGCAGTTATTCCAACAAATAAGGATGTTTTTCTGAAGCATAAACGTATTTTGTTGTCTGAAAATGAATACACACAGCACTTTTCATTTCGAGCAATAAATAAACGACAATATCATTTTGTTTACAGAACAAAACTAAAATTGTCTTTGACCAATACATATTGCAATCCAGAGAATCTGTTTGTCCCATATAGCCTTGTATAGGCTATTACACATTATAAATTATAGGCCAAAGGAGACATTTTATGCCAGGCTAAAAGGACAAATATGAAGAGTTTCAGAATTAAATCAGTACATTTTTAAAATAAGTCCATTAGTTAATGTAAATGTTTTTACTAATATGAACAAACTGTTAGTAATACATTCGGTATTAATTTATCTTTGTTAACCTAATGTTAATGTTATTAACTCATAGTGCATTGACTAATGTTAACAAGCACAACTTTGGAATTTAATAATCCATTAGTTAACGCTGCACCAATGCTTTAAATGATTATTGCTACTTAGGTATTATTGATTATTGATACCTACATTAACTAATGGACTATTATTCTAAAGTGTTACCTAAATGGCTCCTTTGGCCAATAATTTATAATGTGTAATAGCCTATACAAGGCTATATGGGATAACCAGTTTCTCTGGATTACAATGTGTTGGTCAAAGACAATTTTAGTTTCAATCTCTAAATGATTGATGACATTTCTTCCAAATTTAAAAGAAAAATGTTTGTGCGTCGTTTATTTATTGCTCAGAATGAAAAAGTGTTTCGTGTATTCATTTTTAGACAACAAAATATGTTTTAGCTTCAGAAAATGCGCCACAGAAAGGACAAATATGAAGAGACTTAAATTGGTAACACTATAAAATAAGTCCATTAGTTACTGTTAATGTATTTAATAATTGAACAAATTATTAGTAATACATTATTACCGTATTAATTCATCTTCACCTATAGTTAATGTTAAGTTAAATAGTGTTAGCTCATATTAACTCATGGTGCACTGACTAATGTTAACAAGCACAACTTTGGATGTTAATAATTCATTAGTTAATGTTGCACTATGATTAATAAACGCTTTACAAGATGATTGATACTTAGTTAATGTTAGTAAATACATTAACTACTGGACTATTATTCTAAAGTGTTACCTAAAATGTCCCCTTTGGCCAATTATTTACAATGTGTGATGTATTATAGGCTATATAGGATAAACAGATTCTCTAGTTTTACAATTTATGCCGTTATGTGTTGGTCAAAGACAATTTTAGTTTTATTCTGTAAACGACTGACGACATTTCTTCCAAATTTAAAAGAAAAATGTTAGAGCGTCGTTTATTTATTGCTCAGAATGAAAAAGTGTTTCGTGTATTCACTTTTAGACAACAAAATACGTTTTAGCTTCAGAAAATGATCATTAACTGTGATTTATGACCAATTTGAAACCTATAAGATTAGTGTTGACTTAAAAAAGCAACTATAAATTCAGTTTACATCATGTTAATAATTCTCAATACAGTCTGATATGAATATCAACAATAATTGGATTACTATTGTATGTTGTACTATTGTTACTATTGTACTATTATCATACTACAAAATAATTGAGTGAAGGAGCTCTCTGCGTGTGCGATTGTCTTCGCGCTACTATTGACTTTTTCTTTGCAGATCAGTTTTGTTGGTGCTTTTGAAGCTTAACAATCCCCACTTTCATTATTATATGGAAAAGAGCAGCATGAACATTTGTCAAAGCATCTTCATTTGCGTTCCACAGAGGAAAGAACTTTATGCACGATTGGAGCAACGTGAGGGCGATTAAATAATGTCTGATTGTTCATTTTTGCATGGTCAGTGACTTTAAGTGTTTTTTCATTGTCGTTTATCAGGGTCAAAATTAATTGGCTTGAGGCAGAAATGCCACCAAAATGAACAAAGGTACCTCCAAAAATTAATAAAACATTAGCAAAAATATCGAAATCTATTATAGCTGAACTATGAACAGTATTTGGATTACTAATGTATGGTGAGCAATTGGTATGATGATTAAGGCAAAAACTGCTTAGTCTGATCCAGTTTCAAATTCAGAAGATGTGCCCAAACAATGTTAAAAATTGAACTCAAGTTAATTTAGTAACACTTATTATGTTAATTATTAGTTAAAGATAGTTAAAGAGCCCATATTATGGGTTTTTGAAAATGCCCTTCCATGTAGTGTGTAACACAGCTCTAAGTGAAGTGAAATATCCAGCTAAGGCTTAAATCTGTAAGTGTACAGTGTTAAAAGTTATTGATTCATCTATAAAAGAGTCGACTCATAGTGCTTCAAACGAGTCGTCTTGATAACGAGTCATTAGGTGTTTCGCGATGACGCGGCTACGAAACACAAGCCTCGCCAGTAGTTGCGCGCGCAAACCCGGGAGATTTGAAACCTGCGGCCCCGCCCACTAACACAGAAAAAACACTAGACACACACACACAGACGCCGCCGGCGTTTACGGATTTAACGTTAAATGCTTTTGTGAGCTCGCGTTCCACTGCCGTTTGTCGTTGCTATGGCCATCGTAAGCTAGGAGACAGGAGACTGGTGTCGATCTCCCTAGTTCTTCTGAGGAGCGTAATGTGTGTGTATGTGTGTGTGTGTGTGTGTGAGAGAGAGAGAGAAAAAGAGCAGGTAGAGTGTGTGACGGCTAGGAGACTCGCGTCGATCTCCCCAGTTCTTCTGAGGAGGGGTGTGTGTGTGTGTGTGTGTGTGTGAAAAAAGCCTTACACTATGAAGCGTGTGTGCACTGCGACTACTTTTATATTGTTGATTAGCAGCTGGGCATTTCACTCTGTCTCGCGCTGAAGCCTGTCACTGTCGACCAATCGCAGCAGGCTGTCATTGGTCCAATCAGCGCAGATTAGCTTCGCGCTGAGGAGGGGGTTGGGAACAAATGAATCGCTGAAGGATTCATATGGGAGTCGCTGGGATAATTAGGTAAAAATAAATGCAGATTATAAGACCATGAAAGTGTTTTTAGACCTTGCATGAATATTAGACTGTTGTTGGAGACCCTTACAACCAAAATATGACCCTATTTCATGTATAATATGGGCTCTTTAATGAATTTACTAACATTAAGTATTAATAATCTTGTAAAGCATTGATTAATCATAGTGCAACATTAACTAATGAATTATTAAAATCCAAAGTTGAGCTTGTTAACATTAGTCAGTGCACCATAGGTTAATATGAACTAACACTTTAATTTAAATAACATGAACTAAGGGTAACAAAGATGAATTAATACTGTAATAATGGTATGACTAATAGTTTGTTCACGTTAGTAAACACATTAACATTAACTAATGGACTTATTTTAAAGTGTTACCATTGATTTAATGCTAAAACTCTTCATATTTGTCCTCTCCGCGGGGCATTTTCTGAAGCTAAAACATATTTTGTTGTCTAAAAATGAATACACACAGAACTTTTTCATTTTGAGCAATAAATAAACGACGCTCTAACATTTTTTCTTTAAAATTTGGCAGAAATGTCATCAGTTTTTACAGAATAAAACTAAAATAGTCTTTGACAAACACATTGTAATCCCGAGAATCTGTTTATCCCATAGCCTACAATATAATATAGGCTATCACCAGTGGTGTAGTCCTAAAAAAAAAAGGTGGTGTACTATTACCCACCCAACCCGCCCATGCTGTATTATAATTTTACCTGAACGTTTCAGCGAGACATCATTCAGTTGACTTCAAAAAACAAAAGATAAGAGTTAAAAAACATTTGGTGTACAGTTAAAGAGGATGCGAATACATGTAAATTAGGGAAGTCTAATCAGCAAAACAAGTGAGAATACCAATTATTGATCCTCAGAAGTCGTAATACCCAAACAGCTAATGGAAAAAAGTAGGCATACTGAGTATACGTGCGTATAGCCCCGACTACACCACTGGCTATCCAGCCTGATCTCACGAGAAAACGTAAGTATTTTACGTTTTGACAGTTTAGTGGCTAATTCGTACGAATTCGTACGAGTTCAGTCGTACAAAATGGTACGATTTTAAAAAGGAGGCGTGGCACCTAACCCCACCCCTAAACCCAACCGTCATTGGAGGATGAGCAAATTGTACTAAATTGTACGAATTAGATTGTACGAATTCGTACGAATTAGCCACTAAAAATAAAGTTACGAATTGCCGTGGGCTATCACACATTATAAATTATTGACCAAAGGAGACATTTTAGGTAACACTTTAGAATAACGGCCCAACATTACTAAGTATTTAAGTAACTAACTATCAATAATCTTGAAAAGCGTTTATTGATCATAGTGCACGTTGTGCTCGTTAACATTAGTCAATGCACCTTGAGTTAATATGAACTCACGCTATTTAATTTAAATAACATGAACTAAGGTTAATGATGAATTAATTCTGCAATACATTTATTACTAATAGTTTGTTCAAGTTAGTAAATACATTAACTAACATTACCTAATGGACTATTTTAAATTGTTACCAAATATTAATAAACAAGTAAAAAAAAACACGTTTATTTGATTTGAGCTTAATTGAGTGCACTAATGTAGTTTAAGTAAAGTCAAAGTACTTTAATACATCATAAATTAACATCTTACTATTATTTTTTCCTACCCAAGGACTGACTGTGTATCATTTATCATAGAATTCAATATATTTTTTTTCAATTCACCATTAATTTCGCCTGATTACCAGCACATCATCATCAGTAACGGTGGTCTTGTTTTTGAGTTTGTAATTTTCCGACAGCAGTCGTTGGCCTCCTGTTTCATTTCCATTTTTCCAGATCTGAAAATAATTAAATCAGCAAACAAATAATTAATTGAGTCAATGAGAACAATTAGTTCAAAGACGCCTTTGAGAATTGCCCATGCATAGTGAATTGGTTAATTATCATACTACAAAATAATTGAGTGGAGGAGCTCTCTGCGCGTGCGATTGTCTACGCGCTACTATTGACTTTTTCTTTGCAGATCAGTTTTGTTGGTGCTTTTGAAGCTTTACAATCCCCACTTTCATTATTAGATGGAAAAGAGCAGCATGAACATTTGTCAAAGCATCTTCATTTGCGTTCCACAGAGGAAAGAACTTTATGCACGATTGGAGCAACATGAGGGCGATTAAATAATGTCTGATTGTTCATTTTTGCATGGTCAGTGACTTTAAGTGTTTTTTTTCATTGTCCTTCAGCTCAGGGTCAAAATTAAGTGGCTTGAGGCCGAAATGCCACCAAAATGAACAAAAGTACCCCCAAAAATTTATAAAATATGAGCAAAAATATCTAAATCTATTATAGCTGAACTATGAACATGAATGCAATATGGATATTATCTAGCTATTGAGTGTGCTCTTATTATTGGAGTGCATTATGAGATTGAATAAGTGAATCAAAAATGGTGGTCCACTCATTCAGTGTACTAACTGGTGTATAGGCTTGTGCCGGTAATGCGATAAATCACGGTAATGAATATGCACGATATTGTTATCGCGGGCACTTCAAAATACCGTGAAAAATAATAGATTCGAATTTATATTCTTGGAACGCGCCTTAGCTTATTTTCCATCAACCGCTTGAAGAAACACTGCGTATATGCTGCGCAGAACTGATGCGCACTCTGATGTAAACAATCCACACATGTAGAAGCATTGTGTGCACGCAGTGCGCGCCGCCGCTGCCACCACACTATAATCCTCACACGAAGAAGAAGCATGGCGAAAGGAGGAACGCTGCCGACAATTTATCCCCCTTCAAAAAAAAGTCAGAGGTTTGGAAATATTTTGGGTTCCAAAAAAATGCAGAGGGATTACTGATCGAAGACGGTTTCCCTTTGCACATTCACTTTGATATAATTGCTCAAGTTTACTTTTATATTGTGTATTGTTTTATTTATATTTATTTGTATTTAAATGTTTGAAGTACTTTTAGTTAATTCAAAAGTTATTAAAGTTACTAAGTTGACGAAACTGAAGTTTGTGTTTTTTTTTACCTGTTTCTCTAGTAAAATTACAATATCGTGATAATACCGTATACCGTGATAAAAGCTCAATCAATTAATCGCAGCATGAAAATGTGATACCGGCACATGCCTACTGGTGTAAATAGCATTTCAGACAAACACATTGTTTATTTTTAACATTTTTAATATAATTGTGGGTCTGTGTCTGAATTAGGACTGACGAGAGAACATTGTTCATTTTCTCGCCTTCAAACCAAACGTAGGATTGACCAAACCAGAGGTTGACCAATGTGCTGCACAGTACAAATCAAAACAGATAAAAAACAAATGTAGATATAAAATTATACAATTATTGCTAAAACAGACACTTTTCACTGATAACATGCCAAATCAAAGAGATTTAACCTAGATTTAAAAACAGACAGTGATGAAACAGATCTGATACAGAGGGGCAGAGCATTCCACAACCTAGGACCAGCTACTGCAAAAGCACGGTCACCTCTGCATTTCAGCCTCGACTTAGGGATGAATACCAGTCTGGTTAGTCAGTCTCTGCATCTCATTTCCTTTTGAAATTTAATTTAATTTTTTGACTGCATCGTTTAAATCGTGTTTGATTAGTTCGTCTTAATGACGCATAGTTTGAATTGTCTTGTTGAGTAGTTAATAAATAATTAAGTTGGAGAACTTTGGCCGTCGTTTGTTTATACTTTCAACAGAGGCTCATTCTGAAAACGTAGCCCTATATACATTTCTGGAGATCGCGAATTATGTAGCCAGACAGAACAGAAGCCAAACAAATAAAATAAACAAGTAAATAACAGGGTGAGAATGAGGTAAAATCTGAAAACGTGGTAAAAATCAGGCGAGGGCTTTTCTTTTTCTGGATTGCTTTTGAAAACACTGCGGTTGGGGTTAGGGAAGTGGGTGGGCGGATCAGTCGATCACTCAGTGAGTCAGTCAGTCAGTCAGTCAGTCAGTCGACAGCAGCCTCTGGTGGATTTACACGAGAACAACAGCCACAAATGGCACTCACAAGAGAAATTTGACATCTGAAGAAGCGTACACAGCGGCCTCTGGTGCATTCACAAAAACAAAATCTGCAAAAATATGTTCCTCCTGGGACGTATTTGGGCTCTCCAGAAATGTATATTGCGGTACATTTTCGCAATGAGCCTGGGTGGGTTACGTTTCTATTCTATTCTGTCTGATTGCCTGTCTGTTTTTCTGTCTGTCTTCTTTTTCCTGTCTCTATTCAACTGTCTGTCTTTGTCTTTGTCTCTGTCTTTGTGTCTGTTCGTTGTTGGTCTGTCTGTTCACCCGTCTCTGTCTGTCTGATCTGTCTGTTTTTCTGTCTGCCGGCCTGTTTTTTCTGTCTAACTGTCTGTCTGACTTTCCGTTCACCTGTTTGTCTCTCTGTCTGCCAGTCTATCTGTCTGTTCACCTGATTGTCTGTCTGATCATGGTTTTTCTGTCTGTTTGTCTCTGTGTGTCTGATCGCCTGTTTCTCTTTCTGTCTGTTTTTTTTCTGTCTGTCTGTCTGTCTGTCTGTTCATCTGGTTTTCTAATCACATCTTTGCCTGTCTGTCTCTGTTCGTTTGTCTGTCTGATCACCTGTCAGTCTGATCGCCTGTCTGTCTGTCTGTCTGTCTGTCTGTCTTTCTGACTGTCTCCTGTTTGTCTGTCTCTCTATGTTTGTTTTCTCTCTGTCTCTCTCTCTGTCTGCCAGTCTATCTGTCTGTCTGTCTGTTCATCTGATTGTCTGTCTTATCATGTTTTTTTCTGTCTGTCTGTCTTTGTCTGCCTGTTTTTCTGTCTGTTTGTCTCTGATCACCTGTCAGTCTTTCTGTCTGTTTTTGTCTGTCTGTCTGTCTGTCTGTCTGTCTGTCTGTCTGTCTGTCTGTCTGCTCACCTGTCTATCTGTCTCTCTCTCTGTCTGATCATCTGTTTTTCTGTCTGTCTGTCTGTCTGATCATCTGTTTTTCTGTCTGTCTGTCTGTCTGTCTTTCTGTTTGTCTGTCTGCCTGTTCACCTGTCTGTCTTTGTTCGTTTGTCTGTCTGATCACCTGTCAGTCTTTCTGTCTGTTCATCTGTCTGTCTGTTTGCCTGTCTGACTCTGTTTATCTGTCTGCCTGATCGATTGTCAGTCTTTGTATTTGTTCGACTGTCTCTGTCTGTCTGTTCGCCTGTCTGTCTTTCTGTTCATTTGCCTGTCTGTTTTTCTGTCTGTCTCTTTCTTTGTCTGTCGTCAGTCTTTCTGTCTGTCTGTCTGTCTGTCTGTCTGTCTGTCTGTCCGCCTGTCTGACTCTGTTCATCTGTCTGTCTGATCGCCTGTCTGACTCTGTTCATCTGTCTGCCTGATCGACTGTCAGTGTTTGTGTTTGTTCGTCTGTCTGTCTGTCTGTCTGTCTGTCTATTCACCTGATTTCTATCTGTCTATTTTGCCTGTCTGTTTTTCTGTCTGTCTCTGTTCATTTCTCTATCTGATCGCATGTCAGTCTTTCTGTCTGTTTGCCTTTGTCTCTGTCTCTCTGTTAATCTGTTTGTTCATCTGTCTGTTTTTCTGTCTGTCTCTCTTTATCTGTTTCCATCTGTTCATCTGTCTGTTTGCCTGTCTATCTGTCTGTACATCAGTGTTCATTTATCTGTCTCTCTGTCTGTCGATCTATCCTTCTTTTCATCTGTCTGTCTGTCCGTCTGTCTGACTCTGATAGTAAATGAATCACTTTTGTTTTTATCATCTACTCCGCGTTCTGTGACTGCGGCATCTCAGATTATTCCTTCAATCATAACACTAAATCTCTCTCTAATCTACAGCCCAGGCTGGATATAAACCCCGAGTCAGATTTTACTACTAAGGTGAAGTGTGGCGCTGCGCGTTACACTGTAGTACTTCCAGACAAGCTCATAAAGCAGAATAATAGTAGCGTTCGCGTCTGAACCTGCAGATAGATGACCTGGCTTCACTTTCACAAAACTAATGACCAGAGCGGGAAAACGCCGTCCAAAAAACTCCATTTCACACATTCAGCGTTTTAGAAATGCACTCTTTAATTCTTCATTTTACGGCCCTGTAATTAAAATCTCCGGCCCTGTGACCTGAGGGATCGTCAGGAGTGATAATGAATGAGAAAAATGGCATCTCCACGCGTCTTCAAGGTTAAACTGATAGCGAGCGGTCAGCGTGGAGAACAATGGACTTCATTATTACAAGAAGTGGCATTTTTATAGATGGGACTGATAGAAGAACTAGCGTTTGGTTTTAACAAGTGCTGTTTGGTAGTAAATAAGTTACATTTATTGAAAAGACTGCATTGGTGGCATAGTGACTTAATGGTTAGCGCTGTTGCCTCACAATAGGAAGATCCCTGGTTCGAGACCAGTTGACATTTCTGTGTGGAGTTTGCTTGTTCTCCCCGTGTTGGCGTGGGTTTCCTCCAACTGCTCCGGTTTCCCCCATAGTCCAAAGATATGCGCTATAGGTGAACTAAATAGATAATTGAATAGTTGGTGGTTCTGAAATAGAGACTAACCCGAAGGAAAATGAATGAAAAAGACTGCATTACGTTATTTTGCCTGTACAGTTGCCCTTTCTCTGTCCAGCCTCCAGCGCCTAGACGGCAGCTCTTCACTAGAAGTTTGGTCAAAGGAGAAATGGTAATCTCCAACTGAGCCTGGTTTCTCTCAAGGTTTCTTTCCTTCACTTTCGTCAATTGGTGAAGTTTGTTCCTCGTCACTGTCGCCACTGGCTTGCTTGGTTTGGGACTAGTGAAGCTGCGCATTGATGGATTTGCTCTTCAGTGTTTGGACTTTCAGCAGTGAAAATTAAACCACACTGAACTGAACTGAACTGAACTTCAACTCTGAAAACTCTGACACGGTTTGTTTACTAGAACTTCTATGTTAAGCTGCTTTGACACAATCTACATTGTAAGCGCTATAGAAATAAAGATGAATTGAATTGAAGGGGTTCCTAATATCTACAAAAATATCCAAAATAATTTTTTATTAAGGTCAAAGGTCCGGAACAATTGATATTACATAACTTTAGAATTATTCTTAATTACTTCTTTTTAAAATATTTCCCACATTATGTTTAACAGAGCAAGGAAATTTTCACAGTATGTCTGATAATATTTTTTCTTCTGGAGAAAGTGTTATTCAATCATTCATTTTCTTTTTGGCTTAGTCACGTTATTAATCTGGGGTCGCCACAGTGAAATGACCCACTAACTTATGCAGCACCTGTTTTACGCAGCGAATGCCCTTCCAGCTGAAACCCATCTCTGGGAAACATCCATACACACTCATTCACACTCATTCACTACAGACAATTTAGCCTACCCAATTCACCTGTACTGCATGTCTGTGGACTGTGGGGGAAACCGGAGCACCCAGACTGACCTAGCCGTGGCTAGAATCCGCGACCTTCTTTGAGGTGATAGCACTACCCACTGCGCCACTGTGTTGCCTGGAGAAAGTCTTATTTGCTTTATTTCGGCTAGAATAAAATCAGTTTTTAATTAAAAAAAATATTTTAAGGTCAAAATTATTAGCCCCTTTAAGCTATATTTTTTTCCGATAGTCTACAGAACAAACCATCGTTATACAATAACTTGCCTAATTACCCTAACCTGCCTAGTTAACCTAATTAACCTAGTTAAGCCTTTAAATGTCACTTTAAGCTGTATAGAAGTGTCTTGAAAAATATCTAATCAAATATTATTTACTGTCATCATGGCAAAGATAAAATAAATCAGTTATTAGAAATGAATTATTAAAACAGAAATGTGTTGAAAAAAATCTGCTCTCCTTTAAAAACAAAAATAAACAGGGGGGGCTAATAATTATATATATATATATATATCAGTGGTGTAGTCGGGGCTATACGCACGTATACTCAGTATGCCTACTTTTTTCCACTAGCTGTTTGGGTATTACGACTTCTGAGGATCAATAATTGCGTGTACCCTCAGTATACTAACTTGTTTTGCTGATTAGACTTCCCTAATTTACGTGTATTCGCATCCTCTTTAACTGTATACCAAATGTTTTTTAACTCTCATCTTAATTTGTTTTTCGAAGTCAACTGAATGATGTCTCGCTGAAACGTTCAGGTAAAATTATAATACAGCATGGGCGGGTTTGGTGGGTAATAGTACACCACCTTTTTTTTTAGGACTACACCACTTATATATATATATATATACATATATAAATAAATAAATAAATTCGCTAGTCAAACTTATGCTATGTCGTGTGTAGGCCTAGACAGAATCTGCGGTCATTTTTTGCTATTTCTGCATAGAACTTTGTAAAAAATCTGGGCATTCATGTGGAATAACCTTTGGGAGTATTGTAACTAAAACATAATATATGAAATAAAAAATGATACCTTTTTGACTTTTATTTAATGTTTACAATGCAGATCCAATCACAGCCACTTATCTGGTAAACAAAGCAAGTCTCTTATATAATATCTCTACTAAAAGACAGAAAATATGACTTTACAAACTTTATTGTAAATAATAAATCATCAGAACACTTTCACATTAGTCAATATTATGAGTAAAATGATTTAAAAAACTGAATTAATATAAATTTACACACATTTACACAAGTAAATACATCTAAATCTGTGGTATTCTGCATGTACAGATTCAGTGAGGGCATGAACGAAACATAAGCCTCCAAATTATGTTCTCATTATTTAATTCGGTTTAACCATGTACATTTGTTTTCAAACGAAATCTGATTTTACGCTCTTTTTGAGCACACAGCAGTTATTGTCAATGGAATATTACCCTCATAATATTGGTTCATCATAAATCATAGTTATTTTAAGCACTTGACATGGCAAAAGCAAAGCGAAATGAAATATAAATATGAATATAAATACATCGAAAATGAACAAAAGCCCCATGAAGAAGATTTGAAAAACAAGAAACAAAGAATGAGCGTTTGTTCCCATCCATCTCAGCGGTTTGTCTGTCTGTCAGAAACAAGACTCGGACGCGCGAGCTGTCAGCGCCTCCCGTTTGATGTTTCCTCGCTTTGACTTCAAAAATTCTCCGGATATGAACATGAGCTCTGTTTGAGCGGTGTGGAAAAAGCCTATTGACTGATCTGCAGCAGGGGACACAATCCGATAGTGTTGCAGCTAAGCTTATAATTGCATTCGCTAGCATAAATGTTTAACCGATTACCGGCAAATAAACAACACCTCGCTCTATCATGCTTTTCCTGCCCCATAAAGAATTTAGCATCATCTTCGCAAGCAACCAGACGACTACAAAAAATGCTTCCCTCCTTTCTTTAAAAGAGCAAAAAGATGAAATATTTTCTCTGTGGTTACTGAGACCTCTCCGTATTTCAAGTGATACTGACCTAAAAAGGTTGATCAAAGCCTGTTGGAACTCCGAGAGCCTCCAGCAAGCAATAAATTGGACCATTCGGTGTTTTTGCACCGACAAATTATTCTCCTGAGTCCTAACATTCTTGGTAGCAACTCAATTAGCTGGAGACAGATGTAGCAAGTGCTCAACATTTAATGTTTAATAGATTTCTCAATATTTTAACATTCCCGGCCCTAGTTAGAATGGAAACGCTCCATTTCGTCAAAATAATAACTATTTGCTTATAATTCCCGCATAAACGGTGAGTTCGCGCGCCGTACGTGACAGCATCCGATCTGCCCGAGATGTTTCTGGATCTGTTTAAATCCCCGCAGGCTGTTCTGTCGTGTTGAAGTGGCTCACAGCATCTCTGCTTTTCATGTGGCTGTTAAAAGACAATATTTCTCCTATTTTTTGTGGAGGATAGACTTTCTCCAGACACCACTGCTCTCGCTTTAGGCGTGGATGATTGGGGGCAGGATGAAATCTGACTGAGAGATGGATGGAACAAACCGTACGACCTCTGAGAAGTCACAGTTACGCATTTACATTTACTTAAAATTCACATTATTTCAGGGAGTTTGCTATTTTGACTGATAAAAACATTTGTATGATTGTTGTTAAATATTAAATAAATAATTTAAACAGATACATAAAATCTGCAAAAAAATAAATGCAGACCCAAACCTGAATCATACCTGTCAACATTGGGATGTGAAAACAAGGGATAGTCTTCACTGTATAATTTAAAAACTCTGATTCATACCTGTCAACCCTCCTGGGATTCTCCAATATTTTACAGTTCTATCCTCCTATCATCCCGTAAAGGTAATTTCCCATATTTCTCCCGTATTTTCAGTCTTTCTATGAAGGGTGGCAATAAACATTAAAGAGCCGACACTCCCTTTACGCAACCCATACCGCCGAACCACCAGGGGTCGCCTCTTGCTCTTAATGTGAGTCTGTTCTGTGCTTTCGTTTTATTTAGGCATGAAAACTCTTTGAAATAAATATAAAAACTTTAGGATTCTTTTTCCTTTTCATTACAGGTGTCGTCGCTTCTCCTATGCAGTCCTCAAAACAGTCATATAGCGGTGCGTGACTGTCAGCTGACGCGCTCCATAGTCATAAATAGACACTGTTTCTCTAACGGATTCTGTACACGCCATTTGAAGCAGAGCGAATATTTGGGTTTTGGGTACGTGTTTGAACAGACATATACACATAATTAATAATAACAATATCTAAAGATGTCCATCTTGGTGGGGGTTTTTTCAAACACAACTAATTTCGTCGTAAGTGAGCATTTAATGTTACGAAAGCAATCGAATGCTGCCATTATAACGGAGATGTGTGCATTTTTAAAGTGACACCTCTGTTATTTAATGTGATCAAATGAAAAATCTAAATAAGTGAGAGATTCATTCGCTGCTCTTTAATCAGAATGTGTACGTTATACAGAGAAGATACGGCTACTGAAATTGATTTTATTTTATTTTATTTATTTATAATAGCTGTTTTTTTTTACTAAGCTGAACTGTTTGCTAAATCATTTGCTGATAATATTTATTACTATTTATTTTTTCTTTTGTAAATAATAATAATAAAACATGTTACTGACCATTTAACTGTTTATTCACAATGAAGCAGCTCCAGATAAAGAGATTTAGTAATTTGGGGATATTTTTAAGGGGGTGGGGGGTAGTCGCTTATTATGGTGGGCATATCCCTTATTTTCACATCCCAATGTCGACAGATATATTCTAATTAAAGAGCGGTGAGCGAATCTCTCATTTAGATTTTTCGTTTGATTACATTAAATAACAAAGGTGTCACTTTAAAACTGCACACATCTATAATGAAAGCATTCGATTGCTTTCCTTACTGTTTGTTTAAGACAAAATTTGTTGCGTTTAAAAGAGAACCCACGAAGATCGACATCTTTAAATGTTATTATTATTATTAATTACCTGCATATGTCTGTTCAGACACGTACCCAAAATCCAGTATTCACTTTCGCTTCACCTGAAATCACGTCTACAGAATCCGTTTTGGAAACAGTGTCTATTTATTACAATAGAGTTCGTCAGACAGTCGCGCATCGCTACATGAACCGACTGTTTTAAGGATTGTATAGGAGGGGTGATGGTGTCTGTAATGGGAAGGAAGCAAATCCTGCTGTTTTTATATTTATTTCAAAGAGTTTTCATGCTTAAATAAAATAAAAGCACAGAGCAGACTCACATTTAAGAGCAAGAGGCGGCCCCTGGTGGTTCGGCGGTATGGGTTGCATATTGGGAGGGTCGGCTCTTCAGTGTTTATTGCCAACCTTCATAGAAAGATTGAAAATATGGGAGAAATAAGGGAAAATACCTTTACGTGATGATAACGGGATAGAATTGTAAAATACAGGAGAATTCTGGGAAAAACTGAAGGGTTGACAGGTATGACTTGAATAATGCTATAAATGTAGACCACAGTTAATATATGTATTTTGAGGCAAAAAACGCTTAAATTCTATAACGATTGTAAGATGTACTGTATAAGTGGTCCATCAGACTTGTGCACAATTTATACTCCTTCCTCCCTCTTTTATTTAAAAAATGTAAATAAAGCCCGCCGCTAATAGAAACTGGTAATTAGCATGTCTGTCTAAAAAGCTTTAAAGGTGCTGTATGTAAGTTTGACCCCCAGTGGTTGAACTAGGTATTGCATTCCTGGATCATAACACATGCAAGCGCAGGTTGCCAGATTAACGACACCAACAGGAGTGTGCCCGGGTATCGAGTCTAAAGGCTGATTTAAACCGTGTTCTAGATTAATGCAACTGCACGCGATAGAAAGAATATTTTCTATATTAAAAGGAGTTTTTGTCCTAACCAACTCCTCGAATTGATATATTAGTAACGGCTTCAATTTCTCACAGGTGAACAACAGGATAAACTGATCACCTCAGGTACACCTCATGTGCTTATTCAATGTTACATGCTAATAATGTGAGTTTGAATGTCTGCAAAATAAAATAAACCATTTGAAATTGAACTTTAGAGCCGTGACTGAGTGCAAACCAACACATATCAGTGATTCAGCATCTACATTTGGTGAAGTGTATTTATAAACAAATTTCGAGAGGATCACATGATTATGATTGTTCACAGCTGTTCCAGCATTAGTTCATGACCAATTATCCTATCAGACGATTCCTAACTCACTATAAATAACCAGAGTTTTCTTATCTCAATATCTTCATCTTGAAGAACCACTCCCCCAAACCCCACCCAACCGTACTTTCCCTCCTTTCAATCGGACGATATGGTTGCCAGTGATTAGCACTGTTGCCTCACAGCAAGAATGCCCTTGGTTTAATTCCCTTACAAACCAAGGGACATTTCTGTGCAGAGTTTTGCTCTTTTTCCCCCCGAGCTCGCATGGGTTTTCCCCGAGTCCTCCGGTTTCCTCTTACAGTCTAAAAACAAGCACCCTAAACATTTAATCCAAAATATTTATAGCCAAGGTCAGAGTATACATCTTCTCAGCCATCCATATCTGACACTTAGCTACAACAAGCAAGGGGGGAGTCATCAAGATCTACCTGACCTCAAACTCCCCTCTCGCCCTGCAATAGGAGGGAGCCCAGAGCTCGAGGATCTTATGAGCTCAGGGCTCTCTCCCGGGACAGCATGCCAAACAAGCTTTATAATCAATCATCAGCTAAGTGTGAACTCTTGAAATAATGTTTAAAGAGGTCTAATATGTATGAATTAGATTATAAACCTTACCAATTTGTTGGAGTGCAGTGAGTGCACTATTCTGGGCTTCTGAATGGCTGCATTTAAATTTCTGTCATGTTTCGTCTGATGCAAACAGCCCAATTGCTAGTTACTGAAAATCAGGTCTGAAAAATCAGCTCTTCTGAAGTCATTTCAAAGTCAATATAAGTTGTTATTCACTGATAACCTTTCTTAGTATACACTACCTGACAAAATCTTGTTGTCGATCCCAGTTGTAAGAGCAACAAATAATAACTTGACTTCAAGTTGGTCATTTGGAAAAGTGACAGAAGGTCGATTATCGCATGAATCATCTGTTGATCTGCATCCCAATCATCACAAATATTGCAGTAGACCTACTGGAACCCGCATGGACCCAAGATTCTCAGAGAAATCAGTCAAGTTTGGTGAAGGAAAAATCATGGTTTGGGGTAACATTCAGTGCGAGAGATCTGCAGAGTGGATGGCAACATCAACAGCCTGAGGTATCAAGACATTTGTGCTGCCCATTACATTACAAACCACAGGAGAGGGGGTCATGGTGCTCCAGGATTGGCCAGCCCAGTCACCAGACATGAACATTACTGAGCATGTCTGGGGTAAGATGAAGGAGGAGGCATTGAAGATGAATCCAAAGACTCTTGATGAACTCTGGGAGTCCTGCAAGAACGCTTTCTTTGCCATAAGTAGTTTGAGTCATTGCAGAGATGTATGGATGCAGTCCTCCAAGCTCATGATGGAGTCAGACACAATATTCATTCTGTTTCCACTGCAGCATGACTTTATATTCTATAATGGACATTATTTCTGTTCAGTGACAAGACTTTTGTCTAAGCAAAGTCAGACCTTACTGTCCTAATGAAATCATTAAAAATAAAGGCATGATCATATTTTATTGTGGTAAAATAAGCATAATCTAGAGGCCTCTACCTTTCATATAAGCCACTTCTGATACCAAATGATCAACTAGAAGTCAAGTTATTACTTGTTGTTCCTAAAATTTGGATAAGCAACAAGACGTTTATCAGGTCGTGACTTGACTTATTAATTTATTTACTTTTTTGTCCTGATCAGAAAGTATAAATTGTATTAAATGGGTCAGTCTGTTGTCACTGAATGACTCACTAGAAAGCACGGTATCATGGGAAGACCTAAACAGATGACATGCTCTGGCTGAATTATGAGGCCACCAAAATAATCACATCAAGATGTATGTGTCCGCTTAACAGATCTGCATCCCATCCATCACTTCATCAAAGAGCCAAGGTTTTGCCCTGACAGCAGCGTGTGCTTAAACTCTCATTGTTTTGGAGAGGCCATGTCATATTAACCTCTGGAAATGAAGTTGTACCAGTGAGCTCGCAGACACATTTTTATACCGCTGACTGATCTAAGTGCTTTTCAAGCGTCATTTATCACGAACGGCTGGACGGCCATGCGTTATGACATGAAGATGTAACTGATCTTCATAACTAGACAACTGGAGCGATTCGCTTTTAGACTGTCTTGTTAGGATGGCATCTTTTAATGTTGATTTAAATAAATGTAATGCGATTTAAATTTGATTATTATTATTAATGCTTTCCGATATTACGTAAAAAAGGGTTGGTATTGTTTTAAAAACATTAATGTTTTCATGAATGAAACTAATGTTAGTATTAAAATGTAATAATTTAGATTTTATACCTTTGTTAAAAAAGAATTGAATGTTTTCAATAAAAGATCTAATGTTTATATTACAAAAATAATAATTAAATCATTAAAATAACACTTTATAAATGTGTTAAATATAAATTAATAATGTTTTCAATAACAGAACTAATGTTAGTATTAAAAAATTAATAATTCTGATTATATATTTGTTAAAAATAATTTAAAATGTTTTCAATGAAAGAACTAGTGTTATTAAAAAATAATAAATATATAAATAATTAACATTTAATAAGAAATAAATTAACAAAAAATAGATTTTTTTTTAGAAATAAAGAAGAAATGTTTTTAGAAATAAATAAATAAATATTAGGATATAATATTAGGCATAAATAATGATACACTGAAAAAAATTATTTAAAGATGATTCCTTGGATTTACTAAATTTTTTTTAACGTTTAGTGGTTGTAAACAATTTATTTGGGCTGAATTTAAACACACAAATTAAGTTGAACATTATTAAATGTAATTTGTTTGTTTAAATTCGACACAAATAAATTGTTTGCAACAGTTTTGCATTCAACACTGTTTTCAGTGCAGGATTAAAAAAAACGTTTGAATATTAATACGCAAGGCCTAAAATATTTTCAAATCGTATTTCTCAAATATATTCAAATCGAGTAATATTTAGGAAATAATAATATAAACCAAAAATACTAATAATGACTATAGATAACAATAATATTTGTTATTAATATATCAATATATTTGTTAACAATAGATCAAATAATATTTGGTTAGATAGAAATATGGTCATAATAAATCTCCTTGGAAGTTGCACCTCAGTCTTAATAATAAAATTATTATTATTATTATTATTATCATTATTATTATTATAATTATTATTATTATTAATATTATTATTATCATTATTATTATTATTATTATTATTATTATTATTATTATTATCATCATCATCATCATTATTATCATCATCATCATTATTATTATTATTATTATTATTATTATTAATATTATTATTAATATTATTATTATTAATATTATTATTATTATTATTATTATTATTGTTATTATTATTATTATTATTATTATTATTAATATTATTATTATTATTATTATTATTAATATTATTATTATTAATATTATTATTGTTATTATTATTATTATTATTATTATTATTATCTTTATTATTATTGTTGTTATTATTATTATTGTTATTGTTATTATTAATATTATTATTATTATTATTATTATTATTATTATTATTATTATTATTATTATTATTATTATTGTATGTACTTGTAAATTGTGTCAGTTTGATTACTTACATATTTGGAAATATCATTATTTTATGTAAATAATACATAAACTATAATAATACAATTTTTTATTATTAAATTGCACCTTAAATAGTCATTTTTCAAATAATAATAAAATAAATATTACATACTATTTAAAAAAAATGAGTCTTTCTTAATTAAAACATTTAAGTAATTACATTTGTATTATACAATATATTATATTATATTACATGTGCTTGAAAATGGTGTTTGGTTTTATATCTTTGTTATGAATATGTATGCATTTAAACATAGTTTAAAATAAATAAAAAACATTATGATTGAATAGCAATTAATGGTGCAAACTATTATTTTATTCATTCATTTTCCTCTGGCTTAGTCCCTTTATTCATTGCGGAATGAACCACCAACTATTCCAGCATATGTTTTACGCAGCGGATGCCCTTCCAGACATAACCCAGTACTGGGAAACATCCATACACACTCATCCACACACACACACACACACACACACACACTATACGGCCAATTTAGTTTATTCAATTCACCTATAGCGCATGTGTTTGGACTGGGGGGAAACCGGAGCACCCGGAGGAAACCCACACCAACACGGGGAGAACATGCAAACTCCACACTGAAATGCCAACTGCGCCCAGCCGGGACTCGAACCAGTGACCTTCTTGCAGTGAGGCGACAGTTCTAACCACTGAGCCATCGTGCCGCCCCTATTATTTTGTTCATTTAAATATAAATGTATTTTTACATATTTGTTTTGATTATTTACATGATAGTATTACACATTCAAACATCATTTATGACAAATACCCTACAGTGATTTGCAAAACGTGCCTTTCCAATGACTTGCTATGAAAATGAAGATTTAAATATTGGCCGTTATCAATAAGCATCATTTTTATTGCATTACCGACCGATCAAACAGAATTATGGGCTGTCAGAAAAGGCTATGATTAAAAACGTAGATCACTAAACACCGGCTCCGCTATTAATGCTCAATGTTGTGTTGCAGATGAAAGCCTGGTTTATATGATCTCTTTTTATTGACAGAACTTATCTTTAATTACATTTCTAAATTAATTCTCATGGTTTATTTGTTTTAATGTTGCAAAAGATCCACCGATATGAGTCTAAAGGCTTCAGGAATAGCGTTATATTTCTAAATATGCATCAATATATAAAAAGTTCACCATTTTTAGTATTTTTAAGAGATTTTTCTCTTTAAAACGCAACATAAAAACATGATATGTGAATATTCCTAAAAATAGACTCATAGAGTTTTCTATTTTTGCAAATAAACACTTAATAAACTGTAAAAATGTTGTTCTTATTTAGATTTTTTGTGTTGTTTCTTGTCCAAATATCTAAAAATTCTTAAATCAAGAAGCATTTTCTACACAAGCAAAGAATATTGTCTTTTTTCCAGAAATAATTCATCCAAATTAAGTAAGTTTTTCCTTAAAACAAGCTAAATGATCTGCCAATGGGTCAGTAAAATAATCTTGCTTTTGATTTTGAGATAAGATTATTTGTTTACCCCATTTGTAGATTATTTAGCTTGTTTTAAGGAGAAACTCGCTTAATTTTGGCATATTATCTCTTAAAACAAAACATTTTTTTGCTTGTCCAGAAAAAAAGCTTCTTGATTTAAGGATTTTTAGATATTTGGACTAGAAACAAGACAAAAAATGTAAGTATTATATGTACATTATATATACATGTAGTTTTTAGGATCACTAAAGCACTGAAACAGTCAATTAAATTAGCGAAACACACACAGGGACATAAATAACATAATATCGAGTCACCTGAGTGAGTGAATCTTCTGGAGGAATAACAGCTCAAACAAGCCATTTACCAGCCTCAAACAACATAATAATCCTCTGTCTCGGGGTTAAGTGGAACGCCAATATAGTATTGACAAAATGTCAGTCTGGTGCTCCGAGTCTTTGTTCACACTGCTTTATATGAGGATACAGGCGGCACAGAAAAGCACGCGAGTTAATCACTCAAGGTCAAGACGACGAGTTACGTTCATTATTTCATGGTTGATAGCTTTATGAAGGGTTCAGACTGCACTGTTCTTTTGTGTTACGATATTATAATGGTCGCTTTGACAAAATTCTTGCAGCGATGAATGAAAGACTACACAATAGCTGTGTTTCCATTCAAATATGCTTATTTATTTATGCGCAAAACTGGATTATCGAATAAAGCATTTGCGAATAAAGCTGAATTTTCATCTAATAAGTCAAAGAAAACAAAATCGCCGCTTCCTGATAAACTGGCGGCAAAAATCAAAAAGAAAAATCCAATTTGTTGTGATAAGATAAGCCACTATGGGTTTTTATCAATAATAAATTACTTGCGCCTCAGAAGATGAATACGAAGCCAAGACAATCTCACGGCAATACGTAACTTTTTGATTTAGTGGCTAATTCAGATGAATCTGTACGATCTAATTCGTACAATTTAGTACGATCTGCTCATCCCCAATGACGGTTGGGTTTAGGGGTGGGGTTAGGTGCCACGTCTCCTTTTTAAAATCATACAATTTCGTACATCTGAACTCGTACGCAATGTACGAATTCGTATTAATTAGCCACTAAACTGACAAAACGTAAAATACTTACGTTTTCTCGTGAGATCAGGCTGTACAAAGCGCAAAGAACGTAGTGGTTTTGGAGACGCACGAATGTCATTGGGAAAACAGACGCCCAAGACAGTTCTGGAGGTAATGAAAACATAATAATAATAATAATAATAATAATAATAATAATAATAATAATAATAATACTGAATTACTTTGATGATGGATGATGAGGGATTTCAGAATGACCAAAACCTAATCAAACACACCTGAACAAGTTAATCAAGGTCTTACTTGGCATACTTGAAACTTTCAACATAGGCTCATTCTGAAAACGTAGCCCTATATACGTTTCTGGAGATTGTAAATTATGTAGCTAGAAGTACGTATGGCTGTATTTCATTTTTGAAATGAATGCCACGAGGCGGTGTGACGCCGTTTCTTTTCTCGCTTACCAGCTGACCGCTCACCTCCATATGGACGGCTTTCCGGCTGCTACCATTTGAGACACCACTTGAACTTGAGACGCAGAGAGGAGATAACCTCAGCGACGGGGTTAGAGTACGGTGAAGAGTGACTCCAGAAAGCGGGTAAGACAAAAACAAAAGCCAATAACTGAATTATTTGAATTGCTTTTTAAATTTGTCGGTTGGGTTTAGGGAAGTGGGTGGGCGGGTCAATATGTGCTTTTTAAAATTCTATTGGTTGGGTTTTGGGAAGGGGATGGTGTGTCAGTTGATCGGTCAGTCAGTCATTCAGTCAGTCAAACAGTCAGTAGACAGCAGCCTCTGGTGGATATACGAGAGAACAGCAGGTCTGAATGGCACTCGCTAGAGAAATTTGAAACCTCAAAAAGCATACACAGTGCCCTCTGGTGGATTCGCCAAAACAAAAACAGCAACAACAAAAAAAACGCAGCTCCTGGGACATATTTGATGGTCTCCAGAAATGTATATAGAGGTACGTTTTCAGAGTGAGCCTGGGTTGGAAACTTTCAGGCAGATGTGTTGTGGAGCAAGTTGATGACCCCTGTTGTTTGTATATGAAAAACAATGGTTTCCTGCATCCTGAAGCCCGTTATTATTTACAAGACTGTACGTCAAACATATATGACAAAATCAAGCTTACATTGTGTAAACTAAGTGTGCTTTTACACCTGTAGATCGGGGTCGATTGTTTTGTTGAAGTTTCTAAACGGCGGGTACACTCTCCTCACCTCAGTTTCTATTATTTTTCGCTCAGCTGTCATTAGGGCTGCGCGATCCGTCGAATATTAGTGATAATATCGGAATAATTTTGTTGACGATGTAAAATGTTGCATTTTATTCACTTTCCAACACAACCTAAAAACAACCAAATATCAACGTTTAATGATGTTACAGCTTGACGTTGTGTGGACGTTAACACTATGATGTCTATCAGACGTCGTATTTTGGTTGCCATACTCAACGAATAAATGTCAGTATTTGACGTCAATATGACGTTGGTGTAAGATGTTGGCTCGACGTAGGATTTTCGTCACTTTCCAACACAACCTAAAATCAACCGATTACCAACGTCATTTCACGTCGCTATTGGGCGTCAAAATAACGTTGTCGCTCAAATAGTCAGCAGACAGCGGCCTCTGGTGGATATACCAGAAACAGCTGAGTACACTCTCCTCACCTCAGTTTCTATTATTTTTCGCTCAGCTGTCATTAGGGCTGCGCGATCCATCGAATATTAGTGATAATATCGGAATAATTTTGTTGACGATGTAAAATTTTGACCAACCAACAGTGACCCAAAGTTGACCTTTCCACTGAAAGAGCGCCGTCTTCTACTCATTAAAAAAACTAAAACCTAAACGGACCTTTCCCCAACTCTCAGAGGTGGCAGCAGAACTGCAAATCTCTCTATTTCTCTTCAGAGAGTGTCTGCCTGGCTTCAGCAAGCCGCTATCCATTGGTTTTAGAGCTGAATGCAGCTGTGAGTGGGAATTGGCAGCAGTATAACGGCTTTTATTGCTACACATTGGCTCAGTGGGTTCGAGACTACCACTGTGCATAATTAACTGCCAATGAAATGTTCCCTTGAGTCAATCTGTCTGCTTTATTAACAAAGTAATGTGGTTATGCTTTAATTGGCTCTTTTATTGTTAGCCAAATGAGATCAAATGATAGAACACATGGTTGCAAAGAGGAGACCATTAGCGGTCACGGGATCTGTAAGTAGATGTTATGGAAGGTGTAATGCCTCCGTTTCCTCGTTCTCGTGATGGGTTTTTGTTTGTTTCGGGGGGCTCTAGGTTGGTCCTGAAGAAAGTGATGTGTTTGGATACGGCTAGCAAACCGTGGTTAGTTATAAAAGGAATTCCTTTCCATTCAGTTTCAGGGAAATTAGCGATTTTAGTATGTAAACTGCAACGTTTTAGCATTTTTATGAACATAGTGCACAAGATTTTAGCATAACTGCTAGCATGTTACTTAGCGATCTACCAAACAAAATTACTGAATATTTTGTAAACATGTTTTAATTTACAATGACATTCTAGTACATCAGTTTTCCATGAGAACTTAGAAGATAGGAAGTATCCAATTTTGTTATTGACGAAACTAATATTGGCTACAACAAAAGTATGCTAACATGAACGTTAGCACGCCATGGAACTTAGTTTTAGGCATATCAACATCTTTTTTTTGGATGTGATACAAACATTCATTTTAGATACATACAAGATGTAGGCACATCTTTCAGCATGTTAGCATATCTACCAAACAAAAGTAGACGTTAAACCCGGCATGCACAGGACGTCAACATGATGTCAGATTGACGTTATGCCCCAATGTCATGGAACATTGCGCTTTGTTTGGAAATGAAAATCGGATTGAGGTCAGAACCCAATGTTAGGCCGACATCAGTATCCAGCGTCGGACAGATGTTGCATTTTGGTCACTTTTCAACGCAACCTAAAAACAACCAAATATCAACGTCTAATGATGTTACAGCTTGACGTTGTGTGGACGTTACCACTATGACGTCTAATTGTATTTTAGTTGCCATACCCAAAGAATAAATGTCAATATGACGTTGGTGTAAGATGTTGGCTTAACGTTGCATTTTGGTCACTTTCCAACGCAACCTAAAAACCAAATATCAACGTCTAATGATGTTATAGCTTGACGTTGTGTGGGCGTTACCACTATGACGTCTATCAGACGTTGTATTTTAGTTGCCATACCCAAAGAATAAATGTCAATATAACGTTGGTGTAAGATGTTGGCTCAACGTTGCATTTTGGTCACTTTCCAACGCAACCTAAAAACAACCAAATATCAACGTCTAATGATGTTATAGCTTGACGTTGTGTGGACGTTACCACTATGACATCTATCAGACGTCGTATTTTGGTTGCCATACCCACCGAATAAATGTCAGTATTTGACATCAATATGGCGTTGGTATAAGATGTTGGCTCGACGTTGCATTTTGGTCACTTTCCAACGCAACCTAAAATCAACCATCATTTCACGTCGTTATTGGGCATCAAAATAACGTTGTCCTTAGACGCTGGTGACCTAAATCTAACCTAATATTAACGTCTTACAATGTTGTGTGTCTGCTGGGAATCTCTTTTTCCAAACACTCATACATAAGAGCTTTCCAGAAGCTCTTATGTAGCTATATAATTTTATCATACTAGCAAAATAATGCAAACATGATTGAACATTATTTAGTCCATGTACATTGGGAACGTATTAGCATTCCACAATAAACATACATTATGTAACAAAACAAGGTGCCAGCATATTATTAGCAATTAGCAAGCCAACTATTAACTATTAGCAAGCCAAATCACGCCAAAGAAATAATTTGAATGTAAAACTGCCATTTTAGCACTGCACAACCAATCAAGTGTATTAGTGCAAATGCATTAGGGGTTTATTATTTTTTATATGTAATTGATCATTCATGTGCTTCAACTATATGACAAAGAAAAAACTAAACAACTAGAATAAAACTGCATATACTAAACTGTCAAAACAAATAGTCAGTTATGACTTTGTGGTGATGTTCAAGTGCACTCAAACATTGTAAATGTGATCGCTCCTACATGAAGGCAGCGTCACAGCAAGGTAAAAGAACACCTCACCATAATTGATTGCATCGCTTCAAGGTCTTTTGTAAGCTAATTGAATCGAAAGGCAAACATATTACATCTTTGCAGCGACAACTTTGCTCAAGCGAGATTCAAAACTGACGTTTGCTGTAGTTGAAGGTTTCACCTGAGGCAGAACCGGCCCTCAGCTACAGAATAATGACTGCGATGGCATCCGGTGTCAGATTTAAGACTGATTAATCATAGCGAACGCTGGGGATTTCTCCTGTTATTACTGATCCGCAGCAAAAGATGTAATCATCACGTCATTTTAATGCATGTTATTTAATTAGTCTAATTTGTTGAAAGTTGTTTTTTTACTTTTTAAAGGGCACATGGTTTACCCCTTTTTTATGATTTAATATTAATATTATGGTTCTTCTGAGTGTGCCAGTTTAGGTTCAGTTCAAAACACAATTCAGATTTTTCTATTATAATGTGTTCTAATGTGTCATTTTGGGGGCGTGTCCACAGCTCGCTGTTTTAGGGGTGTGTTGCTTCATATGAAAATTAGTTTCAAATTCCCGCCCAACATAACAAGGGGGCGGAGCCAAGAGCTCCCCCGCTCTGTGTTTGCAACAGACAGGCAGACAGAGAGAAGCAAGTAGCATGAATTAGAGGATCAGGATTCGGCCGCACATGTACGCCTCGGACACAGACCAAGCAGAGAGTACACAATCATTTGTGTCTTTGTGTAGTTTTACAGCCAACTGTGTGCTAGTTTAAAGTTCCGAGCGTGTACACAGACACTAATAACCACACACACTGAATTAACTTTGACTGAGGCACAGGATGACCTGCTTAGAGCCGCGACACGGAACACCAGACACGGACATTCGCATGTTATTTCAAATGAAGCCATTCAGATGGCGCTCTGTGGCGCGGCAGAAACTTGAAGTGTTCCGAATCGTGGCTGGGCGCCGCGGACAGCCGCCGACTTGAAGCTCCGTTGTGTGTACCCTGATAGAAACCTATGTTTACAATTCTAAAATGCATGGCGCTGCGCGTCGGCGAGCGGCGCTTCTGTTGTGTGACCTGCAGGCAAGTTCTTTATTTTATTTCCAATTGAGCTCACACTTTCAGCGGCACCTAGTTAAAATCACTCACAGGGAGCTTCTGTGACCTCGAGAAATGCAAACGGCTGAAGTTTAAGATAGACACAATGAAAAGTACTAGTTTGCAAACCTACCTACAAACAAACAAAGTTACGAACAATAATTCCGATTACAGCGATCATGTGATGAATGCTGATCTTGTGTTGAGCCCAATGAGCCTTACATCTAAAAACAGAGCAAGGGTGTTCCTTTAGTAGTGACATCGCTTTGCCTCACACGCTGAAAATGGCAGACGTAAAATGACAAACTGAGGATTAGGTGACGCGTGCCTGTCAATAAATATTGGTGGGCGGGGGTGTGTTTATTGTGTGTGTTTATTTCACCCCAATATGACGGTCTATACACTATACTTACACACATGTCTGTCCAAACAGCTTGAAAAGTAAATTTTTCACTATAGGTGCCCTTTAAGATTCTTACTTCTGTTACCAATGTGCTTTTATAACAGTTAACTGCTTGATTAAACATTTTTTGGCGGGGGAAAACAGACCACAACTACTTAATTTTCAATTGTTCATTTTAAAATCAGCTAAATTCTATAGCAAACCAAATATTGTTTGGATCTAATAATGATCTCTCATGTTGTGTTTGTATATTCTCGGCAAAACCCAAAATGTATGCAGCTGTGGGAAACATTTGGTTGTGATATTGTGATAAATATAGAGATTTTATTCAATTATATTTGCTCAAACCTCAATTTTACCCTCAAATGATCAATATACAAAAGCAAACGTATTATTGTAATTTTGTAGCATTAAATAAGAGGGCTTGAGTTCTTCATTTCAAGGTGTACATGATTACATTTTTTTTTAAATCCAACTTTCCAGCCAAATTTGTAAGAACACCCAGTGGGAAGAAAACCTGTTGTGAGCAGATAATTATTTACATCTTTCCCGTGGACAACATGTGCTTCACTTCCCGGCAACACATGTTCAGTCTGCAAATGTCACAGAAGTCTTGTGAATGAGAGCTCAGCGTTTCGGAGGGCCAGTTTCCCACCTGCCCAAACTACTGTGTGCTCATGGCCGACGGCCAGAGGAAATCAGCATTTGGCAAATAGCGCTAGATAATTACCTAGGGGCGTCAGTCGAGTCTGAAAATGCTCAGAAAAGTTCCAGAAGCAGAAAGAACTGACCTGAAAAACTATTTATTTTCCATGATGGTGATTTCAAATGAATTTATATAAACATACATATGAATTTATATACTTTTATATGAAATGTATTATCCATACGAAAGAACAACATTTGAAATATACTTTATATGCATAATATTTTATGTACATGTTATTGAATGTGCATTATGCAAACACACGCCCAAAGTATACTCCATTTTGTAACATAGCTGATGAAGGTCTACAAGTTCTATTTTCACTAGTGTTTCACCTTGTGGACAAACTAAGTAAGTGCAAACATTATTTTTAAAGCATGTGCAAGCTGCATGTACACCATGTGAGTATTTTGAAGTCTGAGAAATAGTTGAGAGTTGCTGTGGGAGGCCAAATCCCAGCTGTTACTAGCTGGCATCAGTTACAATGATCCCACTAAACTTCACCACCATCCGGGTCACGGCACCAATATGTGCCTTAAAGTTCTTTTAACAATGTAGTGAATGGACTTCATACTGGTGTCTTTGTCCATGGAGCCAAGTCACAGTCTGTGTTCTGTGTGGACTTTGCATGTTCTCGCGTGGGTTTCCTCCGGGTGCTCCGGTTTCCCCCACAAGTCCAAAGACATGCGGTATAGGTGAATTGGGTAAACTAAAAACTGTCCGTAGTGTTTGAGTGTGATTGAGCGTGTGCGTATGTTTCCCAGTGATGGGTTGCAGCTGGAAGGGCATCCGCTGCATAAAACATGCTGGATAAGTTGGCGGTTCATTCCGCTGTGGCAACCCCAGATTAATAAAGGGACTGAGCCAGGGGTGTCCAAACTCGGTCCTGGAGGGCCGGTGTCCTGCATAGTTTAGCTGCAACTTCCTTCAACACACCTGCCTGGAGCTTTCTAGTATACCTAGAAAGAGCTTGATTAGGTGGTACAGGTGTGTTTAATTGGGGTTGGAACTAAAATATGCAGGACACCGGCCCTCCAGGACCACGTCTGGGCAGCTCTGGACTAAGCTGAAAAGAAAATGAATAAATGAATGAATGAATGAATGTCTTCAAACCCCACTCCTACACATACCCCTCATTGGGGGATGAGCAAATCATGCTAACATGTATGAATGAGATCGTACAACTGAATATGCATTAGCCGCTAATCAAAAATGTACTAATTGTGTTGTACATTTCTGGCACGAGGGGACATCTTATTAATAAAGATCGCAATCTCTAGAATCATGCACTCCTTCATCTCTTGGGGACAGGGGACATTTACTTGCACAGCTAATACTAGCTGCCCTCCATTACAGAAGCACCAAACAAGGCAGACACACGCTGAGAGGGAAAACACTGATCCGACAAAACACTGCGGGTGCAGTTTGGACAGCAGCTGCTGGATTAGCTTGATAAAGGCAGCGTTGATTCTCGCAATATCACCTAGGATATATTCTCCAAGCATAGCCAAGAGAACACAACCACGGGCCTGAACAGACACTGCAAGGACATCAAACACATCTTCAATGTCTTCAAGGGATTCCAGAGGCCCGTTTCCTATTGCGTTTCGCTCTAAACAGCAGGCACAAATCAACAGAGGATTACCTGCAAAGTAGGTCTAAGTTCCTCCGCTCCCAAAAAAACTGCATCATTAGCATCCTGCCAGAGATGGATGGTGACTTTCTGCATCAGCTGTTGGCCGCCAGAGAGATGGACCAGGGGGCTTGATCTCCTCCGTTCCTTGGCCTGCGCATTGACCTGCCCCTGGTTCTTATTTAACAATCACGAGGCCAAAATAAAGCCGAAAGAGAGACACAAACCCTAAAAAAACAGATTTGGCAGCAGAACCAATGTCCCATTGTCCCCAAAGAAATTAGGGGCAGTAATCATTCAGGGGCGGTTAAATGTTATGGATGCATACGCTTCTGTCCTCCATCCTGATTCTGCATACCTGCCTGCCCGTGTCAGGACAAAAGGCCACGGTTGGAAGTGTCCAATTTTACCGTGCATGACAGGTCAAAAGTGACGAATGGCAGCCATTGCTGTAAGAAGGTTACGTTTAAACACAGCGCAAGGCAATGAGGGGGAATACTTCCCTGACAATGACTGCTAAATCATTGTCAGGGAAACTAATGATAAGGCATCATAAGACGACGGGATAGCATGACAGATCGGCCGTGATCCCGCGCACCTTAATCACCCGCTGTCTGTTTCCCCCCCAGCATTCATCTTTATTTTGCATAGACATGCACATATTCTGCTGCTTCTTGAATGGATGCATCAGCTTGTCAGCGCGAGTGTCACACAAAGCTTTATTTAAATTGTACATAGCAGGGTTCTTTGTTGTGAGCCCGGATGATGAATGGAATCAGATAATAATGACAAAAGAAAGTCTCAGCTGCTTTTGGCTCCCAGAGTGAGAACCACAGCACACCGCAAGGCCTCAAAACAAGCTCACGGTGAGGAGATATCACTCAATTTTACCAGAAAATTCTGCATTAAAGTAATTATCAATTTGTAATAGTTCCTAAAATTCTGGGTTGTCCAGTAAAATTGGGCAATTATATATATATATATGTAGTTTTTTTCTTCTATTAATTGATCAACATATCTTGTATTTATTTTCTATTTTATATATTTATTTGTTTTCCCAGTACTGGGTTGCAGCTGGAAAGGCATCCCTACCGAATCCAGCTTAAACCAGCCTAGGCTGGTTGGGCGGTTTTAGCTGGTTGACCAGCCTGGTTTTAGAGGGGTTTTGGCCATTTCCAAGCTGCTTTCCAGCCTGGTCTTTGCTGGTCAGGCTGGAAAATGCCAGCCAAAACCAGCTATGTCCAGCTTAAACCAGGCTGGTCAAGCTGGTTTTAGCTGGATTTAGCTGGATTTAGCTGGATTTAGCTGGATTTAGCTGGACATTTTACAGCCTGACCAGCTAAAACCAGACTGGAAATCAGCCTGGAAATGGACAAAACCCCTCTAAAACCAGGCTGGTCAACCAGCTAAAACCAGCCAATCAGCCTAGGCTGGTTTAAGCTGAATTTTTCAGCAGGGATCTGCTGCTTAAAACAAATGCCAGAATAGCTGGCGGTTCATTCCGCTGTGGCGACCCCTGACAAATAAGGGACTAAGCTGAAGGAAAATAAATGAATGAATATGTTTTTGTTGGTATGGATCAGTGGTGGAAAGAGTACTGAAAAATCATACTTAAGTATGAAAAACTACAATTACTTGCCTAAAAATGTAGTGCAAGTAGAGTAAAAGTATCCGTGGTAAATATTACTCAAAGTATGAGTAAAAAGTAGCCCTTTCAAAAGTACTCAAGAGCAGTAGTGAGTATTACACTGTAAAAAGCTGATGTGTTTACATGTAATTTGTGGATGTGTGTAAACGTAACATTCTGTAGCACATTTAGTTATTGCCCAGCAGGCACACAATGTCATAAGACGTCAATATTAGGTTAGATTTAGGTTGTGATGACCAAAATTCAGCGTCTAGCCACCATCTTAAGCCAACGTCATATTGACGTCAAATACTGACATTTATTCGTCAGGTACGGCAACCAAAATCCAACGTCTGATAGACGTCATAATGGTAACGTTTACACAACATCAATATGTAACATCATCAGATGATGATATTTTGTTGATTTTAGGTTGGACGTTGACATCGGCCTAATGTTGCGTTCTGACGTCAACCTGGTTTTCATTTCCAAACAAAATGGACATCAATCTGACATCATGTGGACGTTTTTTTCTGACTGCTGAGTGTTTAAGGCCATTTCGGTCATCATACAGTAAACATCCGCCATATTTTCATCAGTGACATGCATCTAAACAGTCTCTGGGTCAATGCGTGTAAACATTTTAGACATTTTCTTGGACATTTTAATGCTTACAAACAGTTTGCAGCAATTATAAATCGCCCATGTCTTGGGGTAGTTCATTATGATGTGATTAACATCTTTACTTGTGCGATTTGATTGGACAGGAATCAGGTCTGATTCTTCTAATCCCCATAGACAAGAAAGAAATAAAGTAGTGACTACAGGTTGAAGGAAAGTAGAGGAGTAAAAGTACCAATACTGCACTAAAAGTGTACTTAAGTAAAAGTAAAAGGACACATTTATAAAACTACTTAGTAAATTACAATTCCTGAGAAAAACTACTCAATTACAGTAGTTTGAGTATTTGTAATTTGTTACTTTACACCACTAGTAAGGATATATTAGGCACCCTAAATCCTCAACAAATGGCTTTAATTTCAAACAAAATGGCTTTCATCTTGTCTGCAGCTCAACATGCTATACCGCTGTTGTGCAAATCTGTCGCACCTGTTGTGGTAATTCCAAAAACACACACAAGTGAGAAAAAAACAAACAGAAAATGAGCCGGAGAACGCAAGGAGTGATGGTGGCATCTTGACAAGTCTTTAAGTAATTCCTACTAGAACAAACACCCTGGGGCTGCCTGGCTTCATTGCTTAAGTTGTTGAGAGGAAAGCATCAAAGCACATTATGAGAGCGGCACAGAAACGGCATCTCTGTGAGCAAGGCAGTATAGCGGGGGAGTCGACCTCTATTCATTAGTATATGATTTGTAATTAGATCTAGATATGTAAATGCTGTTTTTTGGTCGACATCTCTGTTGTGCCAATACTGATGACTTTGAAAAACACTTAATGTACTAATTTGAAGTTTATATTCTATCTTTTTCTATTTCAAAACAACAATGTATAGTCCAAAAACATATTTTGAGTAAATAACAACACCCTAGCAACTGTATGTCAATGTTCTTCCACTGATGTACATTATTATTGATAATAAAAACCTAATAACTGCATAGTGTAATGCTTAAATGCTCAGATCCCCTTATTATCCACATGCATACTGATAACAACTCACAACACCCTAGCAACCACCTAGCAATGACCTATTAACCACATAAAAAGACCATACCTAACACTAACCCAAACCAACATGATTGGAACAATCATTCTGGACAAGTCTAACAACTGCATAGTACCATGTTAAACTTAACCTTTATTTTAAAACATACACCCTAGTAACAGCTCACAACACCCTAGCAACCACCTAGCAATGACCTGTTAACCACATAAAAAGACCATACCTACCACTAACCCAAACCAACATGATTGGAACAATCATTCTGGACAAGTCTAACAACTGCATAGTACCATGTTAAAACTTTATTTTAAAATATACTCCCTAGTAACAGCTCACAACACCCAACAACCACATAGCAATGACCTCTTAACCACCCAAATACACCATAGCAAGCTGTAACACTTACTCAAATCCAACATAATTTTAACAATCATTCTAGACCAGGGGTGCCCAAACTCGGTCCAGGAGGGCCGGTGTCCTGCAAAGTTTAGTTCCAAACCCAATCAGACACACCTGGGCTACCTAATCAAGCTCTTACTAGTCTTTCTAGAAACATCTATGCAGGTGTGTTGAGGCAAGTTGGAGTTGAAATCTGCAGGACACCGGCCCGATAATTAGGTAAGACCTTGACCTTGCCTGCATATTAGCCTGTTGCAGGGCTTAATTTGTGCCGGAACACGCTGGATCCGGATCCGGCACCTCGTTTTACTGATCCCCCTCCTCAACTACCCACCTCCCCCGTCCGCTGTTCACCTTCACTTTCTTCCGAGACAAACCACCCCCACCCCCCTCATCCCCGCTCTTTACTTTCATCCGAGACCCCCTCCGCCATCCAACGACCCGCTATCATAACAGACCCCCCCAATCCACTTTTGTGCGTGACTCCTCTACATCCTCAAGTAACATGCCAGATTCGTTACCCTGATCTGTTCAGGGAACTTGCAATTCCCAAATTAAGCACTGGCCTGTGATGGAGACCCCCAAAACCAAAACATGACCTTTTATATTGCTAGCAAAGTCAGAACACCTTATCAACCACATACACCCTAATAAGAGCTCACAACAACCTAGCAACCAGCTAGCAATGCACTATTAACAACCCAAAACACCACAGAAGCTGCTAACCCTAATCCAGCATGATTTCTCTCTGAATAAGAGTATTTAACAGCTGCACAGAACCTTGATAAAAACACATTATCAATCATGTACACCCTGACAACAATCTATGATACCCTAACAACCACATAGCAATGGTTGCTAGGTCATCAATCACCTATAACACCATTTGGCATTATTTTAACAACCAACCACAACATTCTAGCTACTGCATGATCGCATTTTTGCAAAGTCAGAACACACTAACAACCCACATACACCCTAATAAGAGCTAACAACAGCCTAGCAACCACATAGCAACACATTGTTAACAACCCAAAAACACAATATAAATAGCTAACCCTAATGTTTAATGTTGCCATGGTAAAACACCCGATCAACTGTTTACACCTTGACAACAACTCATGATACCCTGACAACCACATAACCATGGTTGCTAGGTTGTTAAGTAAGGGATAATGTACATCCATGCAGTTAAAGTACAATTCAGGCTTATCGGCAGCCTGATGCGAAGCGGAGCACTGTTGTATAAGACTAAAGGGCTTTGTTCTGCGAAAAGAACCACCTGGATTTACTTTACTCCACATATAACATGACTACTTGCCACAAAAGTTGGTAGCAAGCTGGCCTGGTTGGCTGAAGTGTATATTGCGCCCTCTGGTGGATTTACGTGAGAAGAGGATGCACTAGAAGAATTTGAGATAATCAAAAGAGTACACAGCGGCCTCTAGTGGATTTGCAGAAACAAAAACTGTGAGCAGACGTACCTCCAGTTACCAATTTCGCTGTCCCCAGAAATGTAGACCTGGGTACATATCCGCAATAAGGCTGGATTGGAGTCTAGGCTGTCAAACATGGTTACAACATATTAACATCTGCATAGTGTCAACTCTTTTCATTATAAAACACAGTCTAACAATGCTGGTTTATGTAATGCTCTAGGTTATGTGGACAATGTTGTTGTTAAGTGTTTCGATATCTCTTATGATTTAACTAACTTATTGGCACCCTGATGCGAAGCAGAGCACTGTTGTATAAGACTAAAGGGCTTTATTCTGCGAAAACAACCCCATGGATGTACTTTATTACACTTATTTCATGGCTACTTGCCACAAAACGCAAATTTTAGACATAAAACATTGTTCCATGACAGTTTATTAATTCCTCAATTAAAGGCAAAGCTGACCGAAACAAAACTGCTGAATGGAGCATACACTAACCTACGCATTATTCAGTCACAACATGGCACCAAACAGTGGCAAGACAGACAAGCAAATATATGTAATGTATTCTCTGTTGGTTAAGATAATTCTAAGATGAGTCTGTGTTATTTAGAGGTTGTTATCTCAGAATAGCATACCCTGGAATGTCGCAACTGATCAAGTATTTCAGCCTGCCGTGTATTGATCATATATAACACCATTTGGAATGATTATAACAACCAGAACATTCCAACTACTGCATATTAGCATATTAACAAAATCAGAACACCTTAACAATTGTATAGACACTGTTTCTAGGCTGTTAAACAACATTGTTACAACATATTAACATCTGCATAGTGTCATATCAACTTTATCCATTATAAAACACAGTCTAACAATGCTGGTTTAGGTTTTTGCCCCTCATTAGTATCATTCGCGGGCACAGATAAAGACAACCTCCATCTCGCTCTAGGTTATGTGGACAATGTTGTTGTTAAGTGTTTCGATATCTCTTATGATTTAACTAACTTATTGGCAGCCTGATGCGAAGCAGAGCACAGTTGTATAAGACTAAAGGGCTTTATTCTGCGAAAACAACCACATGGATGTACTTTATTACACTTATTACATGGCTACTTGCCACAAAACGCAAATATTAGACATCAAACATTGTTCCGTAATAGTTTATTAATTCTTTAATTAAAGGCAAAGCTGACGGAAACAAAACTGCTGAATGGAGCATACACTAACCTACGCATTATTCAGTCACAACATGGCACCAAACAGTGGCAAGACAGACAAGCAAATATATGTAAGTGAATGTATTCACTGTTGTTTAAGATAATTCTAAGATGAGTCTGTGTTATTTAGGCAACCCAGGCTCATTCCGAAAACGTAGTCCCGAAGACGTTTCTGGAAACTGCGAATTATGTAGCCGGAGGTACGCATGGCTGCATTTAGTTTTTTAAGCGAACGCTGCGAGGCGGTATGACGCCGTTCCTTTTAGCGCTCGCCGACTGACCGCTTACCTTCATGTGGAGGGCTTTCTCGCCGCAACCAGTTTGTCTGGTTAGCTTGTCCTGTGCGTCGGTGGACTCGAGTCGCAGAGAGGAGCTGACCACGACGACGACAACCGGGTTCGAGTCCGGGGAAGAGTGGTTCCAGAAATCAGGAAAGACTAAAACAGAATCCAAGAAATAAAACGAAGAGGGTCATAACAGGGTGAGAATGTGGTAAAATCCGAAAACGTGGTAAAAAAAAAAAATTAATCGGACGAGGGCTTTTCTTTTTCCGGACGGCTTTTGTAAATCGTTGGTTGGGTTTAGGGAAGGAGGAGGGTGGGTCGGCCAGCCGATTGGCTGGTCCCCCAGTCAATCATTCAGCCAGTCGGACAGACAGACGTTCGTTCGACAGCGGCCTCTGGTGGGTTCACGCGAGAACAGCGCGGGCACGAACGGCACTCGCGGATTCACGAAAACCAAAAACTGCAAAAATACGTACCTCCCGGGACGTATTTCGCGGTCCCCAGAAACGTCCTCGGGACTACGTTTTCGGAATGAGCCTGGGTTGTATTTAGGGGTTGTTATCTCAGAATAGCATACCCTGGAATGTCGCGACTGATCAAGTATTTCAGCCAGCCGTGTATTAATCATTTATAACACCATTTGGAATGAATATAATAACCAACCAGAACATTCTAACTACTGCATGTTAGCGTATTAACAAATCAGAACACCCTAACAACTTTATAGAAACTGTTTCTAGGCTGTTAAACAACATTGTTACAGCATATTAACATCTGCATAGTGTCATATCGACTTTATCCATTATAAAACACAGTCTAACAATGCTAGTTTACGTTTCTGCCCCTCATTAGTATCATTCGCGGGCACAGATAAAGACAACCTCCACCTCGCTCTAGGTTATGTGGACACCGGGAATCTCAAGGACGTATCAGTCTCCCAGATTAAACAATATTCACTCTCTGTCAAACACTCCATTCCCGAAACCGCCGCACCAGAGGAACAAACGATCCCCGACAGAGAGAGAGAGAGAGAGTGGCCTGAAGGAGAGACCAGATAGCGAAATAATCTTTAATCTCTGTCCCTTCCAGGCACCAACAGCACCTGTTATCCTTGATGGCGTCGTGCGAAAGGGCAGCGCGCAGCCTCGTTTTTAAAGCCGGTAATTATTGTACTAATTATTCACATAGGTGGCGGGTGATTACGGACGTTCAGGTGAATGCTCGTCCCGCGCGGCGCCAGATGAGACCGGCTCCATCCCCTTGCTTTCCCTTCCAGATATTTGACCTCTTGCGTTGTTTGCAATCTGCACTCGGGGAGCGGCAGGGAAAAAAAAACACAGGCAGAAACTTTTAATTGCTGGGAAACGCTGCTCAAAGACACACGCTTTAGCCATCTGTTAACTGTTTAGATAGACTCTTGCTGTTTTTCCTTCGTCTTTACTGGAGGAAGAAGAGGTGTTGTTTTTGCGAAAAACAAGAGGAGCAGAGGGCCGCAACTGTTTTTCCTTCATTAACAGATGCTCTCAAACATGGAAACCACACTTATTTGGATTGCA
>NC_079459.1:3319945-3324945 GCF_903798145.1 Danio aesculapii
CCCCCTATACCCAAACCCAACCATCACAGTAGCATGGGCGCTAGCTTAGTGGGTTGTACAAGGTCTGCTATGCAGTTGACGATTGCCTACACCTCCCCCTACCCTAAACCCAACCGTCACATTAGCATGAACATTACCTTAGTGGGCGGTAACAAGGTCCACTACGCAGTTGACGATCACCTACACCTCCCCCTATACCCAAACCCAACCGTCACAGTAGCATGGGCGCTAGCTTAGTGGGCGGTACAAGGTCCGCTATGCAGTTGACGATTGCCTATACCTCCCCCTACCCCAAACCCAACCGTCACAGTAGCATGAACATTACCTTAGTGGGTGGTACAAGGTCCACTACTCAGTTGACGATCGCCTACACCTCCCCCTACTCCAAACCCAACCATTACAGTAGCATGAACTTTACCTTAGTGGGCGATACAAGGTCCGCTTCTCAGTTGACTATCACCTACACCTCCGCCTAACCCCAACCCAACCTTTACAGTAGAATTAGCATTACCTTAGTGGGCAGTACAAGGTCTGCTACGCAGTTGACGATTGTCTACACCTCCCCCTTCCCCAAACCCAACCATTATAGTAGAATGAACGTTACCTTAGTGGGCGATACAAGGTCTTGGAAGTCTTTCTCAGAAATTAATGCTGAAAGCTCAAAGACGTCACTTTGCACAGGCCAGTACAGACATCCAGTCTACACGCTGGAATCTAATCGCGAGGATCTAATCGGCGTGACGTAGCTTCAAAATTTCTTTTCAAACCGGAAGACCGAATTTGCTCGAAATAATGCAAAAACAACCAATTTTCACTTGTTAGTGAAATATATGTGTCCTAATAGTGTTTGTAGCAGCGTGGGACACATATATGACTGTCAACATCTCAAATAATGTGTTTTGGTGTTTTGTGAGCCTTTAAAGACTGTGCCACCTCTGCCAAACTCCAGCCATGTTTGGCCCACATGCTGTACGCCAGTGCCGAATGAATGTCTGCTGTGCCAGCTTTATGCCAAATCTGGGCCAGAATTCTCTGCTACCTGGGTATAGTCTTTCTAAGACAAGCTATGTTTTGCAACCTCAGAATTGTAAGATGATTTCTCAAAAATGCTGAGGAAAAGAAGTCAAAATTGTAAGATAGTCAATAAACTTGTAAATTAAAAACAAAAAAAGTCTGAATGTGTCAAAACAGCGTCGATAACTTTCAAATATTTCGCTTCCACACAACTTTCTTTCAATATTTGCTCCTGCCCTGCATCGACATGGGAAATGTCTGTTTTATTATGAGCGAATCTCAGAGCTTGGCTCTCCGTCTGCATCCCTCTGGTTTGTTTGTATGACAGCAGCCACAACTCACAACAGCTAAACACTTTCACACCAGCCCACAGATCTCCCCCCATCATTCAACAGCCAGAAACTCATCCCTTTCTCTGGCCTTTTTTATCTACTTCTCATCCCCCCGTTTCCTCCCTCCGAGTCCCAAATCCGCAGCAGCATTAGTCGAAACAGATTGAATCTAAACCCACAGCCCACCTCAAGGAGAGCCGAGTCCAATGACAAACAAGGAAGTTTGGAAAAGACTGAAAATGGAGTTTGTCGACAGCGGCGCCTTGAAAAAAGGTCAAGATTTGCTGTTTGGAAGCCCAGCTCAAACATAAATGCTCTGTAATGCCGGTTCGGGTGATTGCTTTACTCTCTAGACAATGTCAATTTTTGTGGAAGGAGTCGCAGATTAAGTCGCCGGCATGTCAAGGGCCCTCGTGGGCGCCGGTGTCTAGTCTGGGAAACAGGTCCTAAAGCCCAGGCCTATTACCGCAGCCACCCACAGGACAGATGTTTAAAGCTTAGGGGCGCAATGGAGAATAATAGCACATTACATTCTTAATGTCTCCGCTGATGCCGCCGAGTAAAGTCTCTGGTGGTCCAAACACCTTCATCCCTCGTATTTTCCTTCAGATTTGTCTCCTCACGCCACTTGAGCGATGAAATCCTACCCCGGAGCAAAGCGCCACACACACGCGCGCCATTCATCATTCGCTGACCCGCACGGGTGAACGGGAGGATCCGCCGGGCTAATGAACTCATTAAAATGTGCGCGGCGTGTTCGTGAGTGGGCGCGGGGGCGAGCGAGCGTGCTTGTCTGCTCGCTGTGTGTGTGCTTTTTATGTATATGTTTGCGTAATAAGGAAACGTGGGAAAAATGATGTAAAACCGTACCTCACAGGTCAGATCGCACGCTTTCATCTTCACACATGAAGAACTCATTCAAATGTGCACGCGTGTGAGTCTGCTCACTGTGTGTGTGTGTGTGTGTTTATGTAGGCCTATATGTTTGTGTAAAAAGCAAACGCAGGAAAATGTATGTATGGGATATGTACATACCATATAGTTCAGATCGCGCACTTTCATCTTCACGCATATAAGCTCATTAAAATGTGCAAGCGCGTCCGTGAGTGGGCGCGGGGGCGAGTGTGCGAGTGTCCGCCTGCTCACCATGTGTGTGTGTGTGTGTTTATGTAGGCCTATGTGCAGGGCCGCAACTGCACATTTACTGAGGGGTATGCAGGTTCAAGTTTTCCTAATCAACATGCTTCAAACAAATACATACATAATATGAAGTAGTAAAAGTATAATTACATTAAGCATGTTAAGTCACAAAGAATTACATCTCATCCCACCCCAAATTCATCAGCCCAGGCTCATTCTGAAAACGTAGTCCGAGGACGTTTCTGGAGACCGTGAATTATGTAGCCGGAGGTACGTATGGCTGCATTTAATTTTTTAAGCTAACGCTGCAGGGCGGTATGACGCCGTTCCTTTTAGCGCTCGCCGGCTGACCGCTTACCTTCGTGTGGAGGGCTTTCCCGCCGCAACCACGCCTGTGCGTCGGCGAACTCGAGACGCTGAGAGGAGATGACCACGACGACGACGACCAGGTTCGAGTCTGGGGAAGAGCGGTTCCAGAAATCAGGTAAGACTAAAACAGAATCCAAGAAATAAAGTGAAGAGGTTCATAACAGGGTGAGAATGTGGTAAAATCCAAAAACGTGGTAAGAAAAATTATAAAAAAAATCGGACGAGGGCTTTTCTTTGAGTCTGAGTGGGCGCACGTCCGTCTACTTGCCGTGTGTGTTTGTATGCATGTTTGTTAAAAAAGGAAACGTGCGGGAAATGATGTAAAACCATTAGCCCCACCTCACAGTTCAGATCGCGTGCATTCATCTTGGCGCGTATGATGGCTGTTTAAGGCCGTGATGTATATCTGTATTCACAGGCCAGGAAAACTGACTGCGATGAAAAATTATTGCACATGCGAATCCATCATTTGAGACGGCTTTGGTAAATCGTTGGTTGGGTTTAGGGCGGGCGGGTCGATCGGTAAAATCGGTTGGGTTCAGGGAAGGAGGAAGGTGTCAATCATTCAGCCAGTCGGACAGACAGACGTTCGTTCGACAGCGGCCTCTGGTGGGTTCACGCGAGAACAGCACGGGCGCAAACAGCACTTGTGGGAGATGTCCGAGAAGCCAAAAAGGCGCACACAGCGGCCTCTCGCGGATTCGCGAAAACCAATTTTGTATTCCGCGGTCTCCAGAAACGTCCTCGGGACTACGTTTTCATAATGAGCCTGGGTGAAAATTTATTCTCAATTTCATTTTCTTCACTAAATGATCATAGCACCTTGATATGCCTCGCTTTTGTACTTTTTGTTCTTCGTTTGTCAAACCAAAATGATAGGTATGGGAATCCTAAAGGGCAAAAGAACTCATGCAATCACTTCTCACATGCATTCTGTGAGAGGTAAGGTTTGTCTTTGCATAAACAATTGACTGAATCTGCTATTACACCTCTCACAAAGTGAAATTACAAGACTGTAAAATGTTTAGTGTTAAAAGCAAACAGAGACAAACTGCCTGAAATGTTCTTTTTTATTAAAATGCTACAGCTTTGAAAGAATGCAACGTTGTACAAACATCACCACAACGTAAATGTGTTAGGACGACCCAGCCTGATCTCACGAGAAAACGTAAGTATTTTATGTTTTGTCAGTTTAGTGGCTAATTCGTACGAAATCTACGAGTTCAGTCGTACGAAATTGTACGATTTTAAAAAGGAGGCGTGGCACCTAACCCCACCCCTAAACCCAACCGTCATTGGGTGATGAGCAAATCATACTAAATTGTACGAATTAGATCATACGAATTCGTACGAATTAGCCACTAAATCAAAAAGTTACGAATTTCTGTGAGATTGTGTTGCACGACTCCGTGTATTGTTTGATTTTGGCTACTTTTGTCATTATGATTAGTGTTTATTTCTTTAATTATTCGTGAAATTGGCAGGGGTTACATAAAAACTTTACTTGAGCATATAGCAGCAGCCAATAACATTACATCTTAATTTTACCCGCAGTGCTAATGTGAGACGTTTATACTCAAATAGTATCCGAATTCACACACACACAAATATTTCATTTATAACACAGCAAACTTGACATCGCAGGCAGATCATCTTAAAAAACAAGATGCAAAAAGGTTTGCCTAATAGGAATTTGAAAGTGAAGCAAACTTCATCCCACAGAGTGCTGGTGGTCGCGAAATTCATAAGCGTAAAACGTGTGAACACGCATTCAAAGAGGGCGCCTTCGGTGTTCATCGTGCTCGAGAATGAGGCATTATAACTGTAGCAGGGGCGTAGCGGACATTTTAAAAGTGGGGGGGGGGGGGGGGTGGCTGTATGAGATCATATGTTCATATAATTATTAATCACCTGTTTCTAAATGGTCTGTCTCTAAAAGTGAGGGGGACGGATCCCCCCCCGTCCCCCCGGTTGATACGCCTCTGAACTGTAGCATGTAACTGCTTCATTCAGGAGGGTTTGAAAAAACAGACTCAACCCTGGGAGTAGATTCCTGTCCTGCTAGGGGAAAATGGTGCACAACCATAAACCTCACCTCACAGTTCAGCTCGCGCACTTTCATCTTCACGCAAATATGAACTCATT